>NC_046665.1:118911687-118970375 GCF_010883055.1 Belonocnema kinseyi | reverse complement strand
GGGAGGGGGAAACTAGATGGGTAGGAGTGAGAAAGTATGGAAGGGGGAGGTTTGAACGACTTAATCAACGTCTTAATAGACTACGAGGCTCTTTTTTGTACTTTAACTAATTTTCTTAATTTTGTTTATGTTGTCGCTTATTATTTAGATCCTGATGACTTTTTTTATGTAGGTTTAAAGAAGCAGGACTGCATCCTCTGTAAATTACACTACAATCTTCGCCTCGTAGTCCAGCTGCTCCTGCATCCTCCACAAGACGATCCCAGCCTGAATATTTATCCAGAGATTCTTTTATACTGCTCCTAAAAAATTTCTTATTTAAGACTTGAGCAAAATTCATTTTTGAAATTTTAAATTTGGAATTTTTTTCTTCAAATTTTTTGGTACAAATAATGTACACTCTAAGTCCCTTATAATAACAGTTTCAGGGATCAGGGCCACCTGAACCGTTTCCAATTGGAATGCGTAATATTGCGCAATATAATTGATTGAGCACTCACGCACTGCGACCTTAATAATTTTATAATTTAAAATTTATAATTGTAATAGGTGAATAATTTCAAATACAATAGTATCTGATTCATTTAATTGTTTAATTTAATCCAAAGTTGAAGCACACTTACATTAAATATTTTGCTACCACTTTTCCAATAATTCCCAAGTCTTTGAAAAGTTTTCGATTTTCCGAACAAACAGTTCTTTGGATGCACCGCAATTTTGCGTCATCGTTTAAAATATATTCTTGTTCCGGGCTCTGAAAAAGATTAATTTTTTATATTTGATTTGAAGAATATTAAAATACTAGGGCGAGTCGAAACAAAACAAAAATGGTGTAAAATTTGTAATAGATTGAGTAATATTCTGATGTTCCACGATGCAGTAGTAGGTTAAAAAAATTTGTAATTCTTAAAGTTTCGCATAAAACGCGAATATTTTATACGTAATTTACATAATGTATTCAATTTTTAAAAATCTTCATTTTAATAACGTCCAAATTTCCAGGCCAGTCACATGTTTATTAACATAATAAACTAAAATAATTGGTCAAATCTCTGCATTTTTACGATTTTTTTGAGCTTATTAAAACTTTTTCGTATTTAAAATTTATAAACAAAAAATGGGAAGAATTAAGGAATTAATTCAGCGTCCGGCTATTTTAATTACTAAAATGCGCATGGAGGCGAAATCTTACATGGTTAAGTTAATCCCGTGGTTTATTCAATGGTGACATCTTTCTTTAACGTATAAAATTAATCGAAATAAGAAACTAGATTTCTACTTTTATCGATCGCCGATAATTATTTTCGTTTTTTCTCTTTTTTTCACTTTCAATAACAGCTGTTATTTTTAATGATTTATTATTATGTATAATATTTAAATTTGTTTCTGATAATCCTTCAATCTTTACATTAAATTACTGAAGATACTTTTCACCAGAATGTGGTTTATTCATTGTTCAAGGAATCATAATTTAAATTTTTTATTAAAATCTAATTTTCTAAATAATATAAAAAAATGTTTAATTAATAGATATAGTTTGAAATCTTTAAGTTTAATAATATTATTATATAAATGATAATTAAATTTTTAATTAAAACATATTTTTATTTTAACGCTATCTAATCAAAATTTATTAACTATTTAATATTGGAGCTATAGTCATTATAAATTTTACATAATTGAGTAATTAACAAAATATTTTATTTTTCACGTTTTAGTTATAATAATATTTTCATGATTTCTATATTTGTAAATTTTAAAGCTTAATAATATTATGTTATACATGCTTATAATTTTTATAATAATATTATATTCATATTTCATATTTTAAAATTATTTGCCAATTTAAAATTAAATATAATTTAAATAAATTTTAAATTGGTTTATTCAATGCTACAGGAATAATTTTTTAAACTTTATTTAAAAATCTAATTTTGTTAAATAATATAAAAGATTATTAAATCAATAGATATATTGTGAAATAATTAAGTTTAATAATATTACAATATAAACTAAAATTTAATAATAAAAAATAAAATATTAATGTACATAAATATTGGATTTAAATTGTTTAATATTTAGTAATAAAAGTTTCTTTTTTTCTTTTAAATGAATTTACTGATTTTACCAGAACTCAAATTTTCTGGAATTAGTTTAAGAGTTTATTAATAAAGAAAAATTTTAGAAATGAAAGTTCAAATTAAAAAAAATGTATTAAATAAAAATTATTGAAAGGTTTTAGTCAGAATTATAGTTTAATGTTTCTTATTTTGTAAAATGACTAATTGATATAAGCTGAATATTTTTTTTCGATCATTAAATTGAATAAAGATTGAAATTTATTACTTTAAATTTAAGTAACATAATAAAATAATGTTAAATAAAATAATGTTACGTAATATGTGACCAAGAATATAAGTATTCAGAAAATTTTAATAAATAAATTGTTATTAGAAAATTGAGCTTTTAAACATTATTTAAAATTTTGAAGGTTAATAAAAATGAAATTTTGTCCTAGAAAAACTGAAAATATGTTAATCTTGCAAAACTTGTTAAAAATGCGCATATTATGTAGACTATAAAAGAATAAATTTGAGTGAATTTTGCAAAAATCTCAGAATTAGGGAGTTTTAAGGAAAATGGGGAGGAGATGAGTAGAAATTAGTAGAAGGGAAGTTGGAGAAATGAGGGAAGAGAAAGAAGAGGAAAAGAGTGAAAATGAGGGCAGGCCAAGTAGGAGCTATTAAGCGATAGTATGGGAGAGGAAGTTGCTGAAGTGAGCGTAGATGAGGAGAGGGAAAGTAGAAGAACCAAGAGAAAGAGAGAGAGAGAGTAAGGGAATTGAGGGGAAATAAGGAAATGGGAAGTGAGGGTAGGAAAACTAGAGGAAGTTATGGGTAACGAGGGGAGTGGAAGTAGGGAAAATTAGGGTGGGGAAGTACAATAAGTGATTGTAAATAAGAGGAAGTAGGGGAAATTATTAGAAGCAAGGGTGAGTAGGGAATGGAAAGAGAAGTAGCGGAAGTGGAGTGTTAATTCGGAAAGCAAGGAGAGGGTAAAATGGAGATCGAAGAAGTGAAAGAAGAGGCGGCGAAGTGTAAAGAGTGGGAAGAAGTAGTAGGGGAATGAAGTGGAATTAGAGGCGGGAAAGTCCTAAGGATGTTGATCAATATTTTTTAAATTTTGCTCAGGTTATAAGGTACCCAAAATAAAAATTTACAGTGCTAGGCTGTATAATGGTTGTTTGAACTCCCAATTCCAGATTGGTTGTTTGGACTTCCAACTCTATAATGGCTGTTTGGACTCCCAACCCTAGAATGACTGTTTGGACTATAGAATGGTTGTTTGGACTCCCAACTCTAGAATGACTGTTCGGACTCTAGAATGATTGTTTGGACTCCCAAGTCTAGAATATCTGCTTGAACTCTAGAATGGTTGCGTGGACTCCCAAGCCTAAAATGTCTGTTCGGACTCCCAACTCCTTAGTATTTGTTTGAACTAGCAATTCCAGAGTGGTTGCTTGGACTCTAAAATCGTTGTTTGGTCTCCCAAATCTAGAATAGTTGTTTGGACTTCCAAGTCTAGAATGGCTGTTTGGACTCCCAACTCTAGAATGACTGTTTGGACTCTAGAGTGGTTGTTTGGACTCCCAACTCTAGAATGACTGTTCGGACTCTAGAATGATTGTTTGGACTCCCAAGTCTAGAATATCTGCTGGAACTCTAGAATGGTTGCGTGGACTCCCAAACCTAAAATGTCTGTTCGGACTCCCAACTCCTGAGTATTTGTTTGAACTAGCAATTCCAGAGTGGTGATTTGGACTCCCAACTCTAGAATTTTTGTTTGGACTCTAGAATTGTTGTTTGGACTCCCGAATCCAAAACGACTGTTCAGACTCCCAACCCCGTAAGTGTTTGTTTGAACTAGCATTTCCAGAGTGGTCGTTTGACTCTAGAATGGTTAGATTGACTTCCAAATCTAGAATGGTTGTTTTGACTCTTTAATCCAGAGTGGTAATTTGGACTCCCAACTCTAGAACGCTTGTTTGGACTCCCAACTCTAGAATGACTGTTCGGACTCTAGAATGATTGTTTGGACTCCCAAGTCTAGAATATCTGCTTGAACTCTAGAATAGTTGTGTGGACTCCCTAATCTAAAATGTCTGTTCGGACTCCCAACTCCTGAGTACTTGTTTGAACTAGCAATTCTAGAGTGATTGCTTGGACTCTAGAATTATTGTTTGGACTCCCAAATCCAAAATGACTGTTCAGTCTCCCAACCCTGTAAGTGTTTCTTTGAACTAGCATTTCCATAGTGGTTGTTTGGACTCTGGAATGGTTAGATTGACTCCCAATTCTAGAATGGTTGTATGAACTCTTAAATCCAGAGTGGTGATTTGGGCTCCCAACTCTAGAACGCTTATTTGGACATCCAACTCTCGAAAGTTGTTTGGAATCCCATCTCAAGAGTGCCTGTTTCTGACTTCCAATTTAATATGTTTTCGATCCACGCTATTAAAATACGTATAAGAATTAATAATAATTTTTATCTTTGGTAGATTTCGGTACGAACCATTGGAATTAAACCCCTCGATTCAATGAGACTTCTTTTTCTTCTTGACAAGACGTCTAATAAACCATCTTTTCGTTTGGCTGATAAAATCGTGTTTTGAATTATAGCAAAAAGAAGAAGCATTCCAATAAAACTAACTACAACAAAATGTTTTGAAGTCGGTCCCACTGAAGTAGGTTCAGGAGTTGGTGGATAAACTGGATATCCATAACTAGAAGCTGTATCGTAAATGTAAGGATAATTTTCACTTCGAAAATGTTGTTCCATCTCCGATTGTATGACATCTAAAATTAAATTCCGAATATTTATTAAATTTTTTAAATTGGATAAATATTTTATAAGAAATAACTTTTCAAAACAAAATTTGATTATAATTAAATTGCACATCTTTCAGACTATTTCAAATTATTTTCTTCTAAAAAAATAACTATTTATATTGCGATGTTCCAAAAAAAAGTTTTTTTCTCTCCAACGGCAAAATGACTCCTGATTTCTGGAAGCATTAAAAATAATATTCACGTGTCCCCCAAATCGTTTTTTAGGTTTTCGTAGCTCCAGACAGAAACCCTTATACACAGATTCGGCAGGAAGTCCGTCTGTCCGTCATATTTTTCCAATTGAGAGGAAATTAAGGAAAGGGAAGTAGGGAAAATGACATGAAAAAAGTGGGAGAAGTGAACGGAAATAAAGGGGAAAAAATCGTGGAAACTAGGAGAGGGAAATTAAGGGGAAAAGAGGAGAAAGAAAGTAGAAGTGAGGGTCGGGAGGTAGGGGTATTTGGGGAGGAGGAGTAGGAGAAGTGAATCTAGGGGAATTAGGGGAAGTTATGGGTAAGGAGGGAGGGGAAATAAGGGAAATTAGTAAAAGAGGAGAAGAAAAGTAGAAGTGAAGGATCGGGAGGTAGCGGTAATAAGAAGCACTTAAGGAGGAGAAGTAGGGGAAATGAGGGAGAGTAGGGCAAGTAAAGGAAAATTGGGGGTTGGAAAATTGGGGGTTGGGAAATCGGGGAAGTGTGAGTAGGGGAAATTAGGAAGGGGAAGTAGGAGAAGTGATTGTAAATGAGGAGAAGTAGGGGATTGGATGTAAGAACTCGAGAAGAGATGTAGGGAGAGTGAGGTGATATAAGAGGGGACATAGGAGAACTGAGGAAAAACGAGGGCAGTAGAAGTAGAGGAAGTGAGTGGAAATAAAGGGAGCGTAAGGATGGAAAGAAGAAGGAAGGAGTTACGATTGCAACTGATTCAGGCTGGATTACAACTAGATTACTTAGAACCACAAGTATTTTCGGCGGATTATAATGGAATTTTTTGATTAGAGCTGAATTAAAGCGATTTACAAGTAAGTAAATCACTTGGATCTTAAGTTAATTGATGTGAATTAATATTGGATTACAAGTAGATTATTTCATTTAAAAGTGGATTGTGGCGGATTTTAAGTGGATTTTCTAGAATTTTTACTGGATTACCTAAGATTACGATTTGATTACTGCGGATAAAAAATATGCCACCTAACATAATAAGTGGATCACTGTAGGTTAAAATGGGATTACCAGGATTAAAAGTGAATTAATGGGGATTACAACTGAATTACCGAGAATTGAAAGTGAATTACTTAGGAATATGAGTGGATTACTTAGGATTACAAGTGGATTATCTAGGATTACAAGTGTATTTTCTACGATTGCAATGGATTAATGAACATAGTATTTCAAGTGAATTTGAAGTGAGTTACAAGTAGATTACAAGTGAATTTTAACTAGGTTGACATTATTTCACATAAGATTACTAGTCAATTACATAGGATTATTAGTCCATCACTTCGCATTACAAGAGCATTATCTAAAATCAAAATAGGGTTATATAGGATTACAATTAAGTTACCGTGGATTACAAATGGATCAGCTAGGTTTGAAAATGGATTGTATGGGATTACAAGTAGATTACTTCGGATTATATCTGGATTATTTCTGATTACAAGTGGTTTACAATTATATTACCTAAGATTACAAGTGAATCACCTTGAAATATAAGTGGATTACTTAGGATTACAAGTGGATTACCTGGGACTATTTGTGGATTACAAATTAATTGTCACAGCGTTTAAATCGAGTACCTATGATTAAAAAGGATTACCACAGATTATAAGTGGATCACCTACAATAACAATTACATTACTGTAGGTTAAAAGGGACTTATCTAGGATTACAAATTAATTAACTGGGATTAAAAGTCGATTATCTAGAATTACAGATGGAAAGACAGGAGAATGATGACTGTCTTAATCTGGATTACAAGTGAATTGCGTGCGAATTCAAGATTGGATTACCTAGGATTACGACTGTAACAACAAATATTTCACCTAGAATAATAAGGCAACTGCGGGTTACAAAGGGATCATCCAGGATTAGAGGTGGATTATTCTGGATTACAAACTGATTGCATAGGATACACTTGAATCACATGAAATTACGTAAAATTAAAAGTTGATTACTTACGATTACATGCAAATTTCCTAGGATCGCAAGACTATTACCTAGGATTACAAATGGATTATCCAGGATTACAAGTAGAATATCTGGCATTATATTAGGAGTGCTGTGGATCAAATGTTGAGATCTGTGGATTGCGAATGGATTGTCTAGACTTGAAAATAGATTATATAGGATTGCAAGTGGACTAAATCGGAGTACAACTGCATTATTTCGGAATACAAGTGAATTTTTGTGGAATCAAAATGGATTACCTTAAATTACAAGTAAATTACCTTGGAATACAAAAAGATTACTCAGGATTACAAGTAAATTGCCTATCATTACAAGTGGATTACTTGGGATTGTAAGTGGATTACTTAAGATTACAAGTAGATTACTAAGGATTACAAGTGGGTTATTTAGGGTTACAAGTGGATTGCATAGAATTACAAGCGGATTAACTAAGATTACAATTTAAGTACAGCGCATTGAATGTGGATAACTCTGGATTGCAAGTGGATTACTCAGGATGACAGGTTCAGTTCCGCGAATTACAAGTGGATTATATAGCATTATAAGTGGATTACTAAGAATTACAAGTGGATTACATTGGATTACGGGTAAATTATCTAGGAATAAAAGTGAATCACATAGGATTACATGTTAACTATCTAAGATTACAAGTTTATTTTATAGAATTACAAGCGGATTACTCAGGATTACAATTATATCACCTAGGATTACAAATATATTACCTAGGAGTACAAGTACATTACCTAGGATTACAAGTGGATTATGGAGAATTACAAGTGGATTACTTAGGATTACAAGCGGATTTCCTTGCATTATAAGTGGATACCTAAGATTACAAGTAAAGCTCTGTGGATTGAATGTGGAGAACTGTGAATCGCAAGTGGATTACTTAGGACTACTTAGGATTAAAAGTGGATCGCATAGGATTACAAGTGGATTTCCCAGGATTACAAGAGGATTACCTAGGACTACAAGTGCATTATCTAGGGTTGCAAGTAGATTAATGTGTGTTAATAATTAATTACCTAGGATTATAAATAAATTACCTTCAATGATACGTGAACAATCTACGATTACAAGTTGAGTTCTGCAGATTACAAGTGGATTACCGAGGATTATAAAGTGGATTTCCTAGAATTATAAGTGGATTACCTCAGATTAAAGTGGGTTAATCAGGATTACAAGTGGATTACCTAGGATTACAAGTTGATTACATAGGATTACAAGTGGATTACCTAGGATTACAATTGGATTACCTAGGATTACAAGTAAAGTCATGTGTATTGAAAGTGAAGAACTGTGGATTGCAAGTGGATTATATAGGTTTAAAAGCGGATTGTTTAGAATTGCAAGTGGATTACCTAGGGTTACAAATGGATTGCTGTTGTCTAATAGTTAATTACCTAGTATTATAAATAAATGAATTTGAATTACGCGTGAATAACCTTAGATTACAAGTTGAGTTCCGCGGATTACAAGTGGATTACTTAGGATTACAAGTGGATTAAACAGGATATTACCAAACTACTTTGCGTATTATCAGAGTTGTTTTCCCTCGACAAAAGCTTACTTGAGGAATCCCTAAATATATTTTTCTTAATTCTGCCAAAAATCAGGAGTCATTTTTACGTGAAAATTAAGACTTTAAATAGGTCTCATTTGAGAAAAAGAAACAAGACCCTTTTTCTTGGTCACACTATTTATATAATTAATAATTGATCTTTTATTTCCCTTTGTTACTTACGTACCAGAAAAATAGGGGTTGGGAACTATTGGTGGTCGAGTTGCAACTGTTTGTAGAGGTGAATAGATTTGTTTAACTTCCGGGGGACTTGTAGTGGACCACAAATAAACTTTATTGACTTCCGTTTCGGCTGTAGAAATTTCCTGTGTTGGGAACAACAATGGGTCGCTGCTTTGAGATTTAATTACCATCACCAACAATGGAAATAGGGTAAGTGCTTTTACAATCAATCGAAACATTTCACTTTTTAATTAACTTTTTGTTGAAAAAAAAAAACGAAATATGTTATACTTTTATTATACACTTTAATAGGTTCATTAATTAATTATTATATTAATCATTTATATTATTTTATAATAATTTTATACCCTTAATGATTTTTTTACTTTAATTTGTCTTTTAGAAAATATTGAGATCAACTTTGAGAAACGTATTCACTTTGGAATAGAAAATCGAAGACTGAGAAGATGTCAACTCAACTTTTGATACTTGAAACTCATCATCAATTTATTCCGCTTGTATCTGATAGACCCGAAAATTATGAATAATATCAGGATGTCCTTAATTATTCGCTTCGCTGGTTTAACTGACAAGATTGACGGCCTGACGAGTCCTTACTTACAAATTTTATTCAATCTATCTTTTTTTATATTATTAATCTCGCCATATATAATGCTACTTAATTAATATTTAATGTTGTAAGTCATTATCAATTAACTATAATGTTTCTAATGAAGACAAAATTTTTCCAAATCTGATACATTGAATATAGGATAAAAACTGCAATTATTCTGGAAAGGGAAATGGATAGAACTCTGAGAAAAAGAAGGAAATACAAATAACAGAAAATGATCAAATAATGTTACTAAAGGACAGGATAGAAATTGTTAGAAATTGATAGAAATTAACATAAATTAACCAAAAATAATATGAGTGTATAAAAGAGAATAGAAATGGATACAAATTAGTAGAAATGTATAAAAACCAGTAGAAATGGTTAAAATTTATATAAGTTGGCATAGATTAAAAAAGGATAGAAATGGATAGAAGCACATAAAATAGATAGAAATGGATAGAAATTGACCAAAATTAACAGAAAGTGATAAAAGTGTATAACAGCGAAAAGAAATTGATAGCAATTGGTAGAAATGGATATTAATTTCTAGATGCTGTAGAAATCTACGTAAATTGATAGAAATTAATAGAAATGTATAGAAATCTATAAAAATTGATATAAATGGATAGAATTGTATAACATTTATCCACATGGATAGAAATGGTTAGAGGTTAATAGAGATAGAAATTGATCGTGATTAGAGGATAAAAAGTGAAATCATTCTGGGATAGGAAATGTATAGAACTCTTAGAAAATGATTGAAATACAAATAATATTAAATAATGAAATGATCTTATAATGTAACAGGATATAAATTGATATAAACTGATAGAAATGGATAGAAATTGACGTAAATTAACGGAAATTGATAGAAATTTATAACAGTGGATAGAAATTGATACGAATTGTTAGATTTTGTTAGAAATTTATAAAACTTGACAATACTGGATAAAAATGAACGGAAATGGATAAAATTGATAGAAATGTATAGAAAATTACAGAAATGGATAGAAATAGATAGAAATTTATCGTGATTATAGGATAAAACTGAAATCATTCTAGGAAAGAAAATAGATAGAACTCTCAGAAAAAGAATGAAATACAAATAATAGAAAATTGTGATATGATTGTACGATAGAACAGTATAGAAATTGAAAGAAACTGATAGAAATGAATAGAAATTGACACAAATTTACAGATATTGATAGACTTGTACAACAGTGGACTGAATTTGATAGAAATTGGTAGAAATGTATAGAAATGTATAGAAATGGATAAAAATGTATAAATTTGATAGAAATGTATAGAAATGAATAGAAATATATAAATTTGGTAGAAAATTATATAAATGTATAAACTTGATAGCGATGGATAGAAATGTATAACATTGATATAAATAAATAGAAATTGTTGGAGTTTAATAAAGATAGAAATTCACCGAGATTATAGAATAAAAACTGAAAGCATTCTGATAAAGGAAATGGAGATAAGTCTCAGAAAAAGAATGAAATACAAATAATAGAAAATAATTAGGTGATCTTACTAAAGAACAGGATAGAAATTGTTAGAAATTGATAGAAATTAACATAAATTAACCAAAAATAATATAAGTGTATAAAAGAGGATAGAAATGGATAGAAATTAGTAGAAATGTATCAAAACCAGTAGAAATGGTTAAAAAATTATATAAGTTGGCATAGATTAAAAAAGGACAGAAATGGATAGAAGCACATAAAATAGATAGAAATGGATAGAAATTGACCAAAATTAACAGAAAGTGATAGAAGTGTATAACAGCGAAAAGAAATTGATAGCAATTGGTAGAAATGGATATTAATTTTTAGATGCTGTAGACATGTATATAAATGGACATAAATTCATAGAAATGTATAGAAATCTATAAAAATTGATATAAATGGATAGAAATGGATAAAAATCTATAAAAATTGATAGAAGTGGATAGAAATCGACGTAAATGAACAAATTGATAGAAGTTTATAACAGTGGATAGAAATTGATACGAATCATAGATTTTGTTAGAAATTTACAAAACTTGACAATACTGGATTAAAATTGACGGAAACGGATAGAATTGATAGAAATGGATAGAAATTGACAGAAATTGCTAGAAATAGATAGAAATAGATAGAAATTTAGTATGGTTATAGGATAAAACTGAAATCATTTTGGGAAAGAAAATGGAATGAACTCTCAGAAATATAATGAAATACAAATAATAGAAAATAGTGACATGATCGTACGATAGAACAGTATAGAAATTGAAAAAACTGATAGAAATTAATAGAAATTGACACAAATTTACAGAAATCGATACGCTTGTACAACAGTGGACTGAATTTGATAGCAATTGGTAGAAATGTATAGAAATGTATAGAAACGTATAGAAATATATAGAATGGATAAAAATGTATAGATTTGATAGAAATGTATAGAAATGAATAAAAATGTATAAATTTGATAGAAATGGATAAAATGTATAAAATTGATATCAATAGAAATTGTTGGAGTTTATTAAAAATATAAATTAATCGAGATTGTAAAATAAAAACTAAAATCATTCTGAGAAAGGAAATGCATATAACTCTCAGAAAAAGAATTAAATACAAATAATAGAAAATAATTAGATGATCTTACTAAAGAACAGGCTAGTAATGGATAGAAACTAATAAAAATTGATAGAAATGGGAATAAATTGACATAAATGGATAGAAACCTGTAACAGTGGATAGAAATTGATACCGATTATTAGAAATGGATATCAATTATTAAATGTTGGTAGAAACGTACATAGATTTGCAGAAAAGGATAGAAATGTATAAAATTGATATAAATGAATATAAATTGATGGAGTTTAATAATGATAGAAATTGATCGTGATTATAAAATAAAAACTGAACACATTCTGGGAATGGAAATGGATAGAGCTCTCAGAAAAAGAATGAAATATAAATAATAGAAAAAATGAGATTATATTACTATATAAAAGGATAGAAATAGATAAAATGATAGAAATGGATAGAAATTCACATAAATGACCAGACATTGATAGAATTGTATAACAGTGAATAGAAATTGATAGAATTTGGAAAAAATAGGTATAAATTGTTAGATGTTGGTAGAAGTTGCCATGAATTGGCAGAAATGGATAGAAATGTATAAAATTGATATAAAGCTATAGAAATTTGTAGAAATAGATATCAATTGCTAGAAATCGGTAGAAATTTATAGAAATTAAAAGTGCTCAATTAAGATATAAATTGCTAAATTTCGTTAAAGATAGAAATCTATCGTGAATTCATGATAAAAACTTTTGTCGAATTTGGAAATAGAAATGGATAGAACTCTTGAAAAAGAAGAAAATACAAATATCAGAAAATAAAGAGTTAGAGCTACTATAAAAATTAATAGAAAATGATAGAAATAGGCAGCAATTGATAGAAATGTGATAGGAATTCTATGTTTATGAAAAAATCAACAGGAAGGAAATGGATAGAAGTCTTACAAATAGACAAACAGAAATAAATACAAAAAAATAGAATGGTGATTGGTAAAGAAGGGAATAAAAGAGAAATTAATAGAATCCGATGAATCGTGATAGTGGGATAAAAACTGCTATCAATATGAAAAAAGGAATTGGATAGAACTGTCAGAAAAAGAAGGGAATATAAATAATAGAAAATAATGAGAGAATGTTAATATTTAACAGAATATAAATCGATAGAAATTAATAGAAATTTACATAAATTAACAGAAATTGATATAAGTTAATAGAAATGGATAGGAACTAATACAAATTGATAGAAATGGCTAGAAATTAATAAACATTGCTTAGATTGGATAGAAATTGATATAAATTGGTAGAAATGGATACAAATGCGTAGAAGTGGAGAGAAATGGTTAGAAAACGATAGAAATTGATAGTTTTCAATAATGATTGAATATATAGGATTCAAGTTTCTATCACGATTAGTAAAAAAAAACTCAAAGAAGTAAAATTATATGGGCGAAGCATTGAAAAGTACTGAAATAAATAAAATTAGGCAGCGATAGAGTCCATCTGTGATGGTGTTAGTCCGAAATTTTTATTTTTCTATTTCACCTTGCTTTGATCAATTTATAAAAGAATAGGAAGAAAATCGATAGAAGTATTAAAATTAAAGAAACAGGAATAAATACAAATAAAATAATAGAATGAGAAATTATAAGAATGGGATAGGAGAGAAATGGATAGAATTCGATCGATCGTGCTTATATGATAAAAACTGCTGTCAGTATGAAAAAGGAAATGGATAGAATTATAAAAATAAGGAAACACAAATAACAGAAAATTGTAAAGTAATATCCATAGAAATGGATAGAAATGGATAGAAATTGATGTTATACAAAGGATACACGTTGCTATCTGTTTAGGGCGAACAACTAGAAAACTAAAATGACCCCCCCCCCCATGTTAGAGGATTAATTATTTTAGTTAAAAATTAATCTTCTTGGTAATAAATTTAATTATTTGGTGAAAATTATATTTTTTTTATTGATAAGTTTCTTTTTATTAAAAATTTAACTACTTATTTAAAACTTAACGTTTTGAACTGTTTGTTTAGAATAAAAATAAATTTTTTCATCTGAAATATAAAGTATGAAATTTTAGCTGAAAACTTTTTATATTTATTTAAAAATAAATTTTTTGTGTATGAAAATTCATCCATTTGATTTAATAATTAATTAAAAATTAAATTAATTATTAAAAATTCATTTTTTTATTCAAAGAATCATTTTGTTTGGTAAAAATTGTTTACGCTCGGCTGGGAATTTATTTTTTGGTGAAAACGTAATTATTTCGAAGAGAAAAAATCACCTATTTAATTAAAAATTAAATTTGTTTATAAAATTCATATTTTTGCGATAACAATACAAATATTTTGTAGAATATTTGTCTCCTTGGATTGAAAATGAAATATTTTAGTTAAAATTTATTTTCTTCAATAGTGAAATTAAAAATTTTTTGAATGAAAATCCTTTTTAAGGTTGAAAATTGAGTTTATTCAATAAAAAATAAACTATTTTATTTTTGGTTAAAACTTGATATTTTTAATTGAAAAGGGATCATTTATAATTGAAAATTCATCCATTTGATCGAAAATTGATTTATTTTCTTTACATTTTTTTTCCAGAAATTAATGTTTTGTTGGTAAAAAATGAAGTGTTTTTATTGTAAAAATAAACTATTATGTCAGAAATTCATTTCTTTTAGTTGAAAATAATTTTTATGAACTGAAAATTTAACTGCTCCAGTATTTGTTGAAAATTTATCTTAAAAATTGAAAATTCAATTATTTAGTTTTAAAATTCATATGATTATTTAAAAATTAAACTTTTTATTTAGAAATTAAACCATTTTCTTAAAAATTCATTTTTTATAGTTGAAAATTCATTTATTTTTTTAAAAAGTCATATATTTTTTAAAATTTCTATCTTTTTGGCAGAAAATTAATCTTCTTTTAGCTATTTTTTTATAATAAGTGATAAATGTTTTAAGGCTAGAATTATACTCTTTTAAAAATTTTATTTTGATGAAAGTCCTTTTTTTAGACTGTAAAAATAATTTTTTAACTAAAAAATGAACTGTTCTATTTTGGATTGAAACAAAATATTTTAAATTGAAAATTGATCCTGTGTTGTTAAAAATTCGTTTTTTGCTTGATAATTAATCTTTTTGGTTTAAAATTAATTTCTTTGATTGAGAAACTTCAAAATTAGATAAAAATTTTATTTCGCTTTGCTGAAAATAATTTTGTTCAATCTAAAATTTGACTTTCATTTTTGGTCGAAAATTTCTCGTTTGTAGTTGAAAATAAATCCATTTCGTTGAAAGTTCATGTATTTTGTTGAAGATGCATCTTTTTGGTTAAAATTTTTCTTTCTTTGAAATTCAAGTCTCTCGTTAGAAATTCTTTTTTCATTTTTTGTTTGTTGAAGATTAATTTTTAAACTAGTTTGTAATATCTTTGGATTTTTTTACGTAACCATTACATTAGGATTAAAAAGAAAATGATTACAAATTGAAACCATTTTAGGATAAAGCTTTATTTTAATAGCTTTATTCCTAAGAGCAGGTGACCCCTAAAAATGAAAAAATTGAGTAAAGTTCGATGATAAAGAAGTAGATAAAGGAGCAAAAATTGTGGATGCAGTCGAGAGTGAGTAATGAAAGGAATGGAAGGGAAGGTTACAGTGAAAAGGTATGACGAAGGGCATCATCCCCTTTAGGAATGGTCCAGACAGACAAGCCTCCGGGCCACCCCCTATCGCTCCAGTCATCGCCATAGCAACCCCTATCAGCCAGCCTAATTCAACTGGTACCCCCTTTTTCTCTCACCCTTTACAACTTTATTTATTTTTCTTCGTTCAAAGGCCTCGAAAAGAAACCCATCAGTTTCCTTCTGCATCGTTAGGAACTTCAATTTCTTCACAGCCAAAGACCCGTCTCATAGAAATCACTGCTACATACCCAAAGTTTTTTTTTAGAGAGCTAAACAAAAATATAAGGAAGAAAGACAGGCCAAAATTAAATAATATTAATGGTAAAATAAATGCAGGCCATGGTCAATTCATACTTACAAATACCCCCACTTCTATTTCCCACCTCCTACTTCTCTTTTCTCCCTTAACAACTCACATTTTTCCTTTACAATTGTTAATATTTTCCTTTCCGCAATCATCTAACCTCTCCTTGATTCTCCTCCCCACTCCTAGTTCTCACCTCCTACTAATTCTCTTCTCCCTACAGTTTTCTCATTCACCATACCTTCCCTTCACTACTTCTTAAGTTTTTAGCTTTCCATACTCACCTACCGTTCAATCGGTTCTACTCTCTACTCCTTCTTCATACGTTCTACTCCTCCTACCCTCCCTTCTCTTAACACCTCACATTTTCCCTTCTGTACTTCTCATATTTCACAACTCATGCTCACCCAACCTTCCAAGGCTTCTACTTCTCACTTCCTACTTCTCCTTCCCTCACACCCCACACATTTTCTTCACTTCTTCTGATATTTCCCTTAAAACGTTCACCAACCCCTCCCACTCCTTCTCCCCACATTATACTCCTACTCCTCTTACTCTCCATACTTCCCTTTCACTACTTCTCATATTTTTCCTCTCATACTTACCCATCCTCCCATTGCTCCTTTTCTCCACATCTACTTCTACTTTCTTCCCCTCACTCTTCCCTCCCCTTTCTATCCCTACACTATTGGTGATATTTCCGGTCCCATACTCACTCTTCCTCCCATCACTTCTCCTCCTCACTGCTATTCCCCAGATCCTACTTCTCTTCCCCTCCCTTAACACCTCACATTTTCTCTTAAGTATTTTTAATATCTCCTCTCCCATAATCAACCAGCCTCCCCTCGCTTTTCCTCGACAGTCCTACTTTTTATCTACTACTTCTCCCATCCTCAAACTCTCTTCAATCATACCCTACTTTTTCTTGACTGCTTCTCATATTTCCTTTCCAATACTCACCTACCATAACAAAGCTTCTACTCTCTACTTCCACCTCCCACTTGCTATTCGTTCGCCCCTCACAATCCAAACTTTTCCTTCTACTTCCCACATCCTACTACTAATCCTTCTACTCCCCTTACTTTTTGTTCGCTTCTTCTCATATTTCCCCTCATCTCACTTCCCATACTTCCCCCTCACTACATTTCATATTTTCCCTCACCTCATTATCCATACTTCTCCTACTTTTCCTATTTTCCATCCCAATACTCCCCCTACCTTCTCTATCTCAATTGACCCTCCCCTCATTTCTCTTCCTAGACCAAAAATGTTCTCAAAAATCGAAATTTTATTTTCTTGTCCAGTTTCTTGTTTCATGTTGTATATCAAAAGAAACAAAAAATATTTTAGATGTTGAGTTACATTTAAAAAATGCAGGAAATGATTAGTAAGCTTTTCTATTTTTATAAAATTAATGTTAATAGTATTGAGACTATTATTTTAACACATGTTTTATAAACATAAATAATACAATAAATTCCGTTAATCTTCTTTTGATTACATTGCACTAATTTTAAGTTTATGAAATGAAGTCTAGTTTTTAATTATTTTTTATCTTTTCAAAACTTTTAGATCATTAAAATTAAATTAAATTTTCCCCATAATTTTATAATCTTGTGAAATGAATCAAATTTGCCTTAAAATATTCCAGCCTTTTTGGAAATTTTTGGAAATTCTCTGATGTTTTTAATTTTTTTAAGTTTTCTTTAAAAATTATTATTTTAACATAAAAATTAACTAAAAATTTTCCCAAAAGTCTTCAGAAAATTTGTGTATTTAATTGAAACCTTTCGAAATTCTTTTAAAAAATTTACATCTTTTTTTCGAAATCTTTACAATCAAAATTTTGTTATGAATTTTTTAATTGTTACAAATTTTGAATTGGATTCAAATTTTTCTTTTTTATTGTTACCTTTATTTTTAGAAAATCCTCATTTCGAAATCGTGATTCACGATGAGCTTTTGTAAGTCACGATTTCGAGCTAAGGAGTTTTTATTTTTTTTTTGAAAGGAAAGTTTTTAATTGTAAATGATTTTCTGATAATAAGGGCAACAATAAAAAAGGAAAAATTTGATTTTAATTTAAAATTTGTAATATTTCCAAAAAAAAAAATTTACATTTTGAAGATTTTGAAAAAAGATGTAGAAACTTTTTAAAAATTTCGTAAGGTTTTAATAAAATAAAAATGTTTTCTCAAGAGTACTGGAAAAAAATTTTAATTTATTTTTATGTTGAAATATTAATTTTCAAAGAAAAATGAAAAAATTTAAAAACATTTAAAATGATTTAAAAGTTTTTTAAAAAGACTGAAAGATTTTAGGCTAATTTGATTAACTTTGCGAAATAAAAAAATGTTAGAAAAAATTCAATTGTGTTGGGAAGATCTGAAATTTTTGAAATGATTCAAAAATAATAAAAAATTACACTATATTAAAAAAAGTGGAATTTTAGATATTTTAAACAATTAGAAGCTTTTAAAAAATCTTGAAAGGTTTTATGAAAACAAAATATTTTTCTTAATATTTCTGAAAAATTAAAGCCTTTCTTTTTAAAGAAAATCTTAAAATATTCAAAAACTTTTCAAACAATTTCCAAAAACGTCGAAAACGAATCTAGATGATCTTAGGCCATTTTTTTAAAATTTGGTACGATTTTTTCAAAGGTTTAGGAATTATTTGAATCATTTTAAAATGAATTTCAAAGCTTTATAAGTTCTTAAAAGATTCAAAAATTTCTTAAAAGAATTTTGAAGGGTTTCCATGAATGTGGAATTTAAATTTAAAAAAAAACATAGAAGCTCTTTAGGAATGTTCAAAGGTTTTAAGAGAATAAAAAAATTTTCTTAACATTCCTGGGACAATTTTGAATAATGTTTTATTTTGAAAAATTATATTTTGAAGCAAATTTAAAAAAAATGTTAAGAGGTTCCTAAAAATATCGTAAAAAATCTGGAAGATTTTTAGATAATTTTTAAAATTTTAGGAAAAATTTGAGTCACCTAAAAATATATTTAGATATTTTTGAAGTTTTGAAGATATTAAAAATATTTCAAAACTTGAAAAGAATTCTGAAAATTCACAAAATATTGTTAAATATCTTCAAAATTTCAAAAATTCCTAAACCTCTGAAACTGATTATAATTTTTACAAATATTTTGTAAAATCCTTTAAAATTAAAATGTAAAAAGATGTTCTAAAATTTAATTAAAGCTCATATTTAAGCGTTTAGAAATATTTAATACATAAATAGTTATTCAAAATTTATATTTTAAATTAAACATTATTTTCCCCCTTAAATTTAAAATTACACACCTTTGATTGAAAAATGTTATGAGGTTCCGAAAAAATTAGCTTAGAACTTTTTTTATTTGGAGCACTCCTTTTTTCAACTTTAAACGGTGATAAAAAATCCAATTTTAAATTTAAAATAAAAGGTGGGAATTAACTTTCTAGCTACTGAGTTTCTGAAACAATACAAAAAAGATTTAATCAAATAAATATGATTGTTTTTAAGAAAATGGACTAATTAAAAAATATTTTTAGTTTCTATATTAGACGGGGGAAAAATAAAATTTTCAATTTAGAATAAAAGTAAGAATTTATTTTATACCTATTGAGTCGCTGAATCGAAAAAAATGGTTTGATTAAAAAATATTATTAGGTTTCTAGAAAATTGAAGGGGGAGCTTTTTTGGCGAAAGGGGCACATTTAAAATTGCTAAAAAATAATGAAGTTAATTAACTTGGGTTAAAAATAAATATAAATGAAAATGACAAGATTATAAAAAAAATTATGTGATTGATGGGAAGAGAAAAAAATCATCAAAGACCTGGCGATCATCGCTCGCTAGAGAGCTTCAAGTAGATAAATCCAGACTAGGTCGGACGAGGTAGAAGCACCGTAGAATAAACGCGGGCTTCGGCACTGTCATCAATTATGCGCTAATTAACGCTTTAATTATAATTATAAAATAGGACATAGTACCTTTCAGGTACTTGTGAAAAAAAATAACTAAAGAGAAACCATTAGTAAGTTAAAGTAGATTCTTCTTTAATTCCAATTTTAATCCCCTTTGAAAAAATTTATAGTTTATATGTTTTTACTGTTTCCTTATTTTAAATAGTTTAAGATCCATAATTTTAGTTAAAAATTTAACTATTTTGTTGAAAATTCATTTTTTTGTTGTTTGGTGGAAAATTGAACAATTTTGTTGAAAAATAATTTCTTTTTTGAAAATTTACATTTCCGTTGAAAATTTTTAAATTATTTTTTCAACTCTCAAATTTCTCAAAAATCTCTTGTGGTGGAATTTTAATTTATTCATTTTTTTTTAATTTAAATATTTTGATGAAATTTATAAAATTTTTAAAACTGTATCCTTTTATGTTGAAAAAAGTCTCATTGGTTAAAAATGTATTTTGTAAAGCTTCCCTTTTTTGATTGAAAATTAAGTTTCTTAACTGAAATCGCAACTATTTTATTTTTGCTTAAAGACTTGGCTTTTTTAGTTAAACTTTTATAATTGTAGAAAAAAATTCATCTAATTCATAAAAATTATAACATCTGGTTGGGAATTTGTTCTTTTTTTTTTTATTTCAAATTTATGTGTTTTTGTTAAACTTCCTTTTTTTGGTTCAAAATTAATTTTTCAAGTTGAAAATGTAACTATTTTATTTTTGGTTAAATAATTGTCCTTTTTAGATGAAAATGTATCATTATAGTGCAAAATTCAGCTCTGAATGAAATGTTAAACATCGCGTTGAACATTTTTTTATTAAAAATTTAAGCATTACATTGGGCTTTCTTTTATAAATAATGTTAAATAATGATTTTTTAAGTTAAATTTTTAAATTTTTAATGGAAAATTAATCTCTTTAATGCCAATTTAACACGTCTGGTTGGAAATTTGTTTGTTTTTTTATTGAAGATTTAAGTCTTTTATTAAACTTTTTGCTTTGCTGAAAATTAATTTTTTAAACTGAAACGGCACTATTTTATTTTATGTTAAATAATTGTGTTTTCTAGTTAAACATTTATCATTGGAGTTGAAAATTTATCTCTGATAAAAATGTTAAAGATCAGGTTGGAAATTTGTTCTTTTTTTAAATTTAAAATGTAAGTATTTTTGTGAACTTCCTTTTTTGTTAAAAATAAATTTTTTAAACAAAAATGCAACTATTTTATCGTTCGTTAAATAATTATCTTTTTTTAGTTAAAAATTTATCATTTTATCGGGCAATGTATCTCTTATAGAAATTTTAAACATCTGGTTGAACATTTTTTTATTGAAAAATTAAGTATTTTTTAAACTGCCTTTTTTAGCTGATAATTAATTTTTTAATTGAAAAAGCAAGTATTTTATTTTTGGTTAAATAATTATCTTGTTCAGTTAAGAATTCATCATTTTAATGGAAAATCTATCTCGTTGATATCAATTTTAAAGGTCGGGTAGAAAATTTACTTTTTATTGAAAATTTAAGTGTTTTTTAAACTTCCATTTTTGGTTGAAAATTAATTTTTTAAACTGAAAATTTAGCTATTTTATTTTTATTTACAGATTGAAGAGTGCTTTCCGAAATTGACCTCTTCGAAAAAAACTTTGAACATCTGGTTGGAAATTTTATTATTTTTTTATTGAAATTTTAAGTATTTTGTTAAACTTTCTTTTTTAGGCTAAAAATAAAAATTTCAAAACTAAAAATGCAACTATGTTATTTGCGGTTACAAATTCACCATTTCATGTAGAAAATTGACCTCTTTGATAGAAACTTGAACATCTGGTTGGCAATTTTTTATTTTTTACTATTTAAATTGTAAGTATTTTCTTAAACTTCCTTTATTTTTATTCGAAAATTAATTTTTCAAATTAAAAATGCAAATGTTTTATTTTCAGTTAAATAATTATATTTTTCAAATAAAAATGTATCATTGTAGTACAAAATTGATCTCTTTGACAGAAATGTTCAACATCTTGTTAAAAATTGTTTCTATTGAAAATTTAAGAATTTTGTTAAAGTTCCTTTTCTTGTTAAAAATTAATTTATCAAACTGAAAATGCAACTATTTTATTTCTGGTTAAATAATTATCTTTTTCTTTGAATAAATCGTTGGAGTTGAAAATTTACCTCTTTGATAGAAATTTCAAACATCTGGTTGGTTTTTTTTGTTGAAAATTAATTTTTTAAACTTAAAGTTTAACTAATTCATTTATAGTTGAATATTCATCTTTTTTAGTTAAAAAGTCAAATATTTGCTTAAAAATTCATCTGTTTTTATAACTATACGTCTTTTTACTATAAAATTAATTTTCTTAGTTGAAAATTCATATTTTTGGCAGAAAATTCCACTTTTTGGCTAAAAAGGAATTTTTTGTTGAAAATTCATATTTTCCAGTTTGAAAATCAACTGTTTTTTTCAAATTGTTTTTTGCATAACAATTCAACAATGTGATGGAAATTTTTTTTTACTAAAAAATCATACTTGATTCAAAATTCAACTTTTTAGTTAAAAAATCATCTTTTTAGTATAAAATCATAATAAAAACAAAATAGTTTTACTTGTATTGTTAGGAATTTAAAGCGTTTCAAATTGAATTTGGTATAGTACCACAGTTAATTTTATTTAAAAAAATTGAAATAATGTAAGTAACAAATTATTAGAGTGCCTTAACATTTTTCATATTATCAGAAAATAATTTTATTTTCTAATTAAGAAACCCTATTAAATAAATTTTTTCTATCAAATCATAATTATTGAAAGGAATTAAAATAATTTATTATCACTAACTAATTAAAATAATTCCTGACTAATTTTTTAATTCTTGTCAATATATTTTAAATCATTAATCACAGAATTGATTAAACTGAATTAAAATAAGTAATCGTAAATAACTAATAGATCAATTGAAGTAATTCCTAAATAAATTTTGGAACTTTTACCATTGATTAGATAAATCCAGATCAGTTCGATTTTTTACAAATAAATGCCTGTACTCAAAAAATACGTATTATCCACTTTTTACAAAATCACTGAAAAAACGGTTAGTTGGGCCAACTATTTAGTCTGTAAGATATGGTGCAGCTATTTTTTTTAGTTGAAACAACCATTCACTTAGTTGCTGGTACTAACTAAATAGTCCCGGCAACTAATGTAATTGTTCTACGAACTAATGAAATAGCAGTATCAACCATTTTTTTCAGTTTATTCAGTAAATACCATTTCCCCCCTGAAAAAATAAGATAAAAATAAAAAAATATCCTAAACAACGCTGACCCTCTTTCCTAATTGCCTATTCAAGTAATCCTATTAAATCAATTTGTTCTATAAATATTTAATGAAAATAATTCCTGAATATATTTTTATACACTATTTTTATAGCCACTTTTTAATCGGACGAAATAAATAGTTTGGAAGAAAGTTTCAGTTATCCAGCTTAGCTTGAGTACCAAACGTTATCGATTTGTCCCGAAATACCCCACAGCTAAACGAACTGTCAGGATTATTGAAATCTACTGGATCAATTAGTCACCTGTGCAGACCAAGCAGATGCTCTCAAAACCATCGACCCTGGCCTTAACCAGGTCATGCTGACAATCGTCTTTTCCTTCAATAGGAACATTGACAATGTCTCGGAAACACATGCGAATGGAGGATATAGGAAAAGTTTTTTTTTAAAGAAAACTTCACTCAAGGTTTTCTATAGTTTATAGTTTATAGTTGATACTTTAGTGAAGGATTTTCCCAGCAGTCTGACCCAGTTCAAATATGCCATAAAAATGAACACGACAAGTTGTTATCGTCTGTCAGATTCAAAGCGAAGGGTATAGAATTTATTGTAGAATATGTATATCATTTCTATAACTTTGAATTCATATTATTCAATAATAATAAATTTTCAACAAAATAAATGAATTTTAAAGAAAAGAGTTCCACATTTGGTTGATTTTTTAACCAAGAAGATTAATTTTCTACAAAAACGTCGAATTATCAGAAAAATACATGAATTTTCAAAAAAAGAGTTCCACATTCAAGCAGAGTTGAATTTTCATCCAAAAAGTTGGTTTTCTATAAAGAAGATCTATTATCAACAAAATACACGAATTTTCAAGAAAAGAGTTCCACATTTAATCAAAAGGTCCATTTTTAACTAAGAAGATACATTTTATAACCAAAATTTCCAAGAAAAGAGTTCCATATTCAAGCTCACAGGTAAATTTCTAACAAAAAGTTATTTTTTCAACCAAGAAGATTAATTTTCTAAAAAAACGATGAATTACCAACAAAATTCATTAATTTTCAAGAAAAGAGTTCCACATTCAAGCAGAGTTGAATTTTCATCCAAAAAGTTGGTTTTCTATAAAGAAGATCTATTATCAACAAAATACACGAATTTTCAAGAAAAGAGTTCCACATTTAATCAAAAGGTCCATTTTTAACTAAGAAGATAAATTTTATAACCAAAATTTTCAAGAAAAGAGTTCCATATTCAAGCTCACAGGTAAATTTCTACCCAAAAGTTGATTTTTTCAACCAAGAAGATTAATTTTCTAAAAAAACGATGAATTATCAACAAAATTCATTAATTTTCAAGAAAAGAGTTCCACATTTAACCAAAAAGTTGATTTTTTAACCAAGGAGATTAATTTTCTAACAAAAATTCCCACGAAATTGTCTTGAAAAGAGTTCCATATTTAAGCTCAGAGGTGAATTTACAACCAAATGTTGGTTTGTTTAACCAAGAAGATTAATTTAAAAAAATGAATTAACAATAAAATTTTTTAATTTCCAAGAAAAAAGGTTCTATATTTTAAAAAATACTTGAATTCTAAACCAAAAAGTTCATTTTTTAGCCCAGAAGAATAGTTAACTAAAAAAACTTTGAATTATCAGAAAAATTCATGAATTTTCAAAAGAAGAGTTCCACATTCAAACAGAGTTTAATTTTTATAAAAAAATTGATTTTCTACAAAAAAAATCAACTATCAACTAAATACACGAATTTTCAAGAAAAAACATGAATTTTCAAGAAAAGAGTTTAATTTTCAAGCAAAGATTTAAATTTTAAACTAAAAAAGTAAAATTCCCAACCAAAAAGTTTATTTGCAACGAAGAATATTAATTTTCTATCAAAAAGGTGAATTATTAACGAAATACATCAAGTTTCAAGAAAAGAGTTTCAAATTTCAGCACAAATTTTAATTTTTAACGAAAACCTTGATTTTTAATAAGACAATTAATTTTTCAACCAAGGGGACGAATTTTCTACAAAAATATATAAATTACTATAAAAATAACTGAAGTTTGAAGAAAAGATATCCACGTTCAAGCAAACAACTGATCTTTTAAAAAAGTTGATTTTCTACAAAGATAAATGATCAACTAAATATATTATTTTTCAAGATTAGAGTTCCACATTGAACCAAAAAGTGGGTTTTTTTTTAAGCAAGAAGAGTATATTCTAAAAAAAAAGATGAACTGCAACAAAATACAAAAAATTTTTAAGAAAAGAGTTCCCTACTTAAACAAAGTTGAATTTTCATCCAAAAAATTTATTTTCTACAAAAAAGATCTATTATCATCAAAATACATGAATTTTCAAGAAAAAAGTTCAACATTTAACAAACAGGTTAATTTTTTAACTAAGAAGATGAACTTTATAGCCAAAATTTCCAAGAAAAGAGTTCCATATTCAAGCTTAAAGGTAAATTTTCAACCAAAAGTTGGTTTTTTAACATAGAAGATTAATTTTCATAAAAATGATGAATTATCAACAAAATTCATGAATTTTCAAGAAAAGAGTTCCACATTCAAACAAAAGGTTAATTTTTTAACTATGAAGATGAACTTTATAACCAAAATTTTCAAGAAAAGAGTTCCATAGTAAAGCTCGGAGGTAAATTTTCAACCAAAATTTGATTTTTTTAACAAGAATATTAATTTTCTAAAAAACGATGAATTATCAACAAAATTCATGAATTTACAAGAAAAGAGTTTCAAATTTAACCAAAAAGTTGATTTTTTAATCAAGAAGATTAATTTTTTATCCGAAATTGCCACGAAATTTTCAAGAAAAGAGTTCCATATTCAAGCTAAGAGGTGAATTTTCAAACAAAACTTGAATTTTTAACTAAGAAGATTAATTTTCTAAAAACCGATGAATTATCAACAAAATTCACGAATTATCAACAAAATTGATGAATTTTCAAGAAAGAGTTCCAAATTTAACCAAAAAGTTGATTTTTAACCAAGAAGATTAATTTTTAAATCAAAATTTTCACGAAGATTTCAAGAAAGGAGTTTCGTATTCAAGCTAAGAGGTGAATTTTCAACCAAAAATTAAACTTTTTAACCAAAAAGATTAATTTTCTAAACAAAAATTTACAAAAAGAAGAGTTCGATATTGAAGCTAAGAAGTAAATGTTCAACCGAAAAGTTAATTTGTTAATCAAGAAGATTAATGTTCTACAAAAGGTGAATTATCAACAAAATTAATTAATTTTAAAGAAAAAAGGTTCCATATTTAAGCAAAGACTTGAATTTAAGACCAAAAAGTTGATTTTTTAACCAAGAAGGTTAATTTTATACAAAAAATATATATTACTAATAAGTTAACTTAAGTTTAAAGAAAAGAGATCCACATTAAAACGAATGGCTGAACTTTTAACCAAAAAGTTGATTTTCTACAAAGATAAATGCTCAACTAAATATATTAATTTTCAAAAATAGAGTTCCACATTTTACTAAAAAGTTGATTTTTTTACCAAGAAGAGTATTTTCTGAAAAAAGACGAAAAACAACTAAATACATGCATTTTTAAGAAAAGAGTACATTATTTAACTAGAGTTGATTTCTCAACCAAAAAGTTCATTTCTTAACCAAGAAGATTAGTTGTTGACAAAAATGTTAAATTATCTACCAAATTAACGCATTTTCAAGAAAAGAGTTCCACATTCAAGCAATGTTGAATTTTTAACCAAAAAGATCACTTTACAAACAAAAAGATAAATTTACAAACAAAATACATAAATTTTGAAGAAAATACATGAATTTTCAAGAAAAGAGTTCCACTTTTAACCAAAAAGTTGTTTTTTCAACAAAGAAGATACATTTTATAAACAAAAAGAAAGGTTCCATATTGAATCAAAGAATTGAAATTTCCACGACAGGTGCATTTCTTAAACATAAAGATTAATTTTTTACAAAACAAGATGAATAATGAACAATATACATGAAATTTAAAGAAAAGAGTTCCATGGTCGAGAAAAGAGTTCCATAGTCAATAAAAGAGTTCCATATTCAAGACAAGAGTTCCATATTTAAGAAAAGAGTCAAATTTTTCAACTAAAAGTTGATTTTCAAGCAAGAAGATTAATTTTCTACCAAAAGAAGTGAATTATCAACAAAATACATAAAGTTCCAAGAAAAGAGTTCCGAATTCAAGCAAACGTTAGAATTTTTAACAAAAACCTTGATTTTAATCAGAAAATTCGTTTTTTAACGAAGAAGATGAATTTTCTACATAAAAAATTACTAACAAAACAATTAAAGTTTGAAGAAGATAGTTGAATATTAAATAAATATTAAATGAGTAAAGGGGAGACCGGTACATACTGGGTAATCAAAATTTTGTAAAAATAAATAAAACATTAATGCACTAGAATTATTTTTACCGCCTGCATAATGAAATTAAAGCGAAAAGAAAACATTATCCACTGTGTACCACCCTCCCCTACATTTCCGAAATTCATGAAATTCAAAGAATTACCGAAATTCATCAAATTCACGAAATTCATAAAATTCATCAAATTCGCGGAATTCATTACCTTCACGGAATCCTTGAAGTTCATGGAAATGAAGGAATTCATCAAATCTATGGAATTATCGAAATTCATGAAATTTTGAAGAAGTCACATAATTCACAGAAGTCATGAAATTCAAGGAATTCACGAAATTTATGGAATTCAGGGAATTCAAGGACTTAAAGAAATTCACGAAAATCACGATATTAATTGAATTAAAGGAATTTTCGAAATTTATGGCATTCATAAACTTTGTAAAATTATGTAATGGAATTGAAGGAACAAAAATAATTTGAGAAATCAAAAGAATTCTCGGAATTTATGGAATTCACGAAATTCATGGAATTTATGGAATACGCGAAATTCACCATATTCATGGAATTTACGGACTTCACGAAATAAGCTTAATTTATGGAATTCATAGAATACACAAATTTACGGAATTCATGAAATTCATGGAATTCCCGAAATTCACGGAATTCAAGGAACTCGCGGAATTGACAGAATTCAAGGAATTTATATAACGCTCGGAATTTACATAATTCAGACAATTATCGGAATTTTCAGAATTCAAGGAATTAAAAGAATTCGCAGAGTTGATGTAAATGAAAGAATGAATGAAATTCAGGGAATTTCAGAATTCATGGAATTCAAGGAATTTAAGGAATTCATAGAATTTATGGAATTTACGGAATTCAAGAAATTTACAGAAATCGTTAAATTCGTGGAACTCAATAAATTTACGGAATTCATGGATTTAAAGGAATTCATGGTATTGAACTAATTCCTGAAATTTAATGAATGAATGAAGTTCAATAAAATCAAGGAATTTACGAAATGTATGATATTCATGGCCTCCCAGGAATTCCTTGAATTTCATCAATTCTGTGACTTCCCCGAATTCAAAGATTTTTTAAATTTAGTTAATTTCTTAAATTCCGTGAATCACTTGAATTCGCTTAATCCCATGAATTTAGTAAATTTCTTGAATTCCGTAAATTCCATGAATTCTGCAAATGCCATGAATTCCGATAATTCCTTGAATTCCATGAATTCCGAAATTCCCTAAATTTCATGAATTCTTTCATTTTCATAAACTCTGCGAATTCTTTTAATTCCTTGAATTCCGTGAATCCCAAGAATTGCATGAATTATGTGAATTCCGGGCGTGAAACGAATTTCTTGAATTCTGCGAATTCCGTGATTACAGTCACTTTCGTAAATTCTCTAAAGTAAGCATATTCCGTAAATTCTTTTAATTCCGTGAACTTCTTGAATTCCGTGAATTCCTTCAATTCGATGAATCCCATGAATTCCGTAAATTCTTTGAATTCCGTGATATATGCGAATTCCACGAATTCCATAAATTAGGCGTATTTCGTGAGGTTCGTAAATTCCATGAATTTTGTGAATGTCGTGAATTCCATAAATTCTATGAATTTCGTGAATCCCAAAAATTCCAGAAATTCAACGAAATCTCCTTCAATTTCATGAATTCTGCGAATTCCTGGAATTCCATGAATTCTTTGAATTCCATATCATAATTCCGCGAAGTCCATAAATGCCATAAATTTCGCAAATTCCCTTAAGTCAATGAATTTCGTGATATTCGTGAATCTTTTGAAGTCCTTGAATTTCCTGAATTAGATTAATTTTGCGAGTTCTTTGAATTCTCTTTTATTAGCAATTTGAGATATTTTATTAAAAAAACTAATTTTTTAAATTCTTCATTTTAGTTAGAAATTAATTTATTTGATTGAAAATTTTAATATTTTGTTGAAAAATTAATTAATATGGTTTAATATTTAAGTATATTGTCGAAAATGATTTTTTTTTACTTTGTTGAAAATTTAAATATTTTATTAGAAATTTAACTAATGTATCAAAAATTAATTACTTTATTGAAACTATAACTATTTTATTGAAAATTCATTTTTTTTTGTTGTAAAAAATTAATTTCTCAAATTGATTTAACTTTTTTGTAGAAATTTTCATTTGAGAGTTCTGAAATATGAAAACTTTAAAATTAAAAAATTTATAGTTATTCAAATTGTTGTTAAATTAATAATTACACATGGATGGTACAGATTGGATAATGCAAATTTTCTGATCATATAAATATCAAACAATTTTTATTAATTTTTAAAAAAGTATAATCAAATTACGCATTATCCGGTGGCAACCCCCCCCCCTCCCTAAAGAAAAATAAATGGTCTTAAAATGATGAATGCTTTTTTTTCTAAAGAAAATCTGACATATTTGTAAAGATATGAAATCCATTTGTTTGACTTCAAATCTCATTCAGGAAGTGCTTTCTGATAAGTCTGAAAAATCTTCCTCGACAGATGATCGATCCGAGCTTCAAACCAGGGTGAATATGTGGAATCGTGATAAAAAAAGAATATCTATTTTCTATTTTCTAAAGGCAAATTACAAATTTTAATGGTAAATTGGAAATTCTTTTTCTAGCCAAAATTTTATTAAAAATGATATACACATAATTATATTTTTAATAAATTAATTAATTTAATTTCTATTTTCGATTTCCTCGAAAAAGTTTCCCTTGTGCGTCACTCGCTCAAAATAACACTCGAGAGGATCGAATAAGGTTTTCTATTTAAAGAAGAATTTTTGTCTATTTTTAGAAATAGATTGAATCAAGATTAAATTGAGTGAATTATTCTTAGAAATTGGATATATTTATTTATATTTATTCTTTTTAAAAAGAATTAAATCTTAAGAGTTCCAATTAGAGATTTAGAACCTAAAATTAAATTTTCAGAAAATTATTTATTTATTATTTTGTAAAAATTAAATTCACATTTCACAAATTGAATTCATTTAATTCGAATCCAACGACTGAAAAATAAAATTTAAAAAAGCCGGTGAATTTTAAATTAAAGATTCTTGAAACTGCAATTAAAGTGAATTTTTAACAAAGAAGATCGAATTTCAAACTTTCTACTAAAAAATCTACATTTTTAACAGCGAATGGAATAGTTAAATTGTTAACCTTAGAGATGAGTCTCTAATTAAAATTATAATTCTTCACTAAAAAATTTAACTTTTTAAGAAAAAATGAATTTTCAGGAAAAGAGTTCCACAAGATAAGAGGTGAACAAAAAGGAGATTAGCAACAAAATTAATTAATTTGAAAGAAAAAAGATTCCATATTTGAGTAAGGACTTCAGTTTTGAAACGAAAAAATATTTTTTGAACGAAGAACGTTAAGTTTCTACAAAAAAATTAAATTATCGGAAACATACATGAGTTTTTTAAAAAAGAGTTCCACATTCAAGTAGAGTTGAATTTCCATCTAAGAATTTGATTTTCTACAAAAAATATCTATTATTAACAAAATACCTTAATTTTCAAGAAAAGAGTTCCACATTCAAGCAGAGTTGAATTTTAAATTAAAAAGTTGATTTTCTATAAAAAGATGAATTATCAACAAATTACACGAATTTTCAAGAAAAGACTTCCACATTTAACTAAAAAGTTAATTTTTTAGTCAGGAAGATTAGTTATCTAAAAAAAATTTTGAAGAAAAGAGTTCTACATTTAATCAATAAGTTGATTTTTCAAACAAGGTTAATTTTTTAACAAAAATTTTAACAAAATTTTAAAAAAAGAGTTTCATATTCAAGCTAAGAGGTGAATTTTCTACCAAAAAGTTAATTTTTTGAATAAGAAGATTTATTTTCTAAAAAAAGTCAACAAAAAATTTCCATATTGAAGCTAAGAGGTAAATTGTAATTAAAAGTTGTCATTTTTTAATCAAAAAGATTACTTTTCTAACCAAAATTTTCAAGAAAAGAGTTCATTATTCAAGTTAAGAGTGAATTTTGAACCAAAAAGTTAATTAGAAAAAAGAAGATTAATTTAAAAAAAAGATGATATATCAACAACATTAATTAATTTTCAAGAAAAAAGGTTCCATATTCAAGCAAAGATTTGAAATTTCCACGAAAAGGTGCATATTTTAACCAGGATGATTAATTTTCTACAAAACAAGATGAATAATTAAACAATATACATGAATTTTCAAGAAAAGAGTTCCATGTTTAAGAAAAGAGTTGAATTTTCAAAAATAAAAAAATTTTAACCAAGAAGATTAATTTTCTACTAAAAAGGATGGATTATCGACAAAGTACATGAATTTTCAAGAAAAGAGTTCCACATTTAACCAAAATATTAATTTTTTTAACTAAGAAGATGTATTTTCTAATCAACATTTACAAGAAAAGAGTTCCATGTACAAGATCAGAGGTGAATTTCCAACCAAAAAGTTATTTTTTTAACCAAGAAGATTAATTTGCCAAAAAACATTGAATTATCAAGAAAATTAATTAATTTTCAAGAAAAGAAGTTCACATTCAAACAGAGTTGAATTTTTAACTAAAAAGTTGATTTTCTAAAAACAGATCAATTAACAATAAAATGCACGAATTTTGAAGAAAATACATGAATTTTCAAGAAAAGAGTTCCACATTTGGTTGATTTTTTAACCTAGCATTTTAATTTTTTAACAACAATTTCTACGACATTTTCAAGAAGAGTTTCGCATTCAAGCTAAGAGATGAATTTTCTACCAAAAATTTAAATTTTTAACCAGGAAGATAAATAATCTAAACAGAGTTTTAAAGAAAAGAGTTCTATATTGAATATAAGAAGTAAATTTTCAACAACAAATTTGTTTTACAACGAAGAAGATTAATTTTGTAAGAAAAAGATGAATTATCAAAAAAAGTAACTGATTAAAAAAAAAAGTTGCATATTTAAGCAAAAACTTGAGTTTTAAACTAAAAAGTTAATGTTTTGACCAAGAAGCTTAATTTTCTATAAAAATATAAATTACTAAAAAAATAACTGAACCTTTAAAAAAAGAGATCCACATTCAATCGAACCGCTGAACTTTTTACCAGAAAATTGATTTTCTACAAAGGAAAATGATCAATACAATATATTAATTTTCAAGAATAGAGTTCCACATATTACCAAAAATTTAATTTTTTAATCAACAAGAGTATTTTCTAAAAAAAATACGAATAACAACTAAATACATGCATTTTTAAGAAAAGAGTACAGTATTTAAGCAGAGTTAAATTTTCAACCAAAAAGTGAATTTTTTAACCAAGAAGATTAAATTTATAAAAAAAGAAGTATCAATAAAATTAATTAATTTTCAAGAAAAAGGTTCCATATTTAGGCAAAGACTTGAGTTGTCAACTAAAAAGTTAATTTTGAACCAAGAAGATTCATTTTTTTAGAAGGAAGACCAATTATCAAGAAAATAAAAACATTTTCGAGAAAAGAGTTCCATATTCAAGCAAGGAGTTAAATTTTAAACTAAAATAGATAAATTTTTAACCAAAAATGAAATAGTTACATTTTCAGTTGAAAGACTTAATTCTGAACAAAAACTATAACAAATTTTTATTAAAGTAGTATTTAAAATTTCAACCGAAGAGATAAATGTTCAATAAAAAATAAATTTTTAACAAAATAGATTAACTGTCAAACAGGTTGTTTAATTTTTACTAAAAAATATTATTTTTTTACAAAATAGTTGCATTTTCAAAAAAATAATTAATCTTTCAACCAAATAGAAGCATTTATAACCAAACCGAATCAATTAAGAATCAAAAATATAATTAATAAAAAAACCATTGTTAAAAAAAAGGAATAAGTACACTTAACTCCCGATTTAAGAACCCCCGGTTAACGATATTCCTAATCCTGATCGCCACCATAGTTTCCTGAAAAGGGAAGCCCAGAAGCCGAAATGAGGCTGAGCTCAGTCAAGCGTGATAAACAGCACCAGGCTCGCACTATCAGCGTATTAGTTGCATCCAGTTGCATCATGCGACCAAAGTCACCAGAAACTATTTATGTGGTCCTGCCTGTTTACGTTCGGATTCCCCCGACTTAGGATCAAGGTCACTACAAGCCAGACCCTAATTCGTTCTTATATCGGGAGTTAAGTCTTAATCTGCCGTCTAAGTTAATATTTAAATTATATCAGTGTTCTCAAATAGAAAAATGTCTACAGAATTTAATTAAAAGTGTATACTAGCATCAAATATATTTAACAGTTCATTATTTATTGTTCAGTTAACGGTTTTATAAAATGATAACATTCCCTTTGTTTATTCCAGATTATATAATCTATACAAAAAATAATTTATATACTAATAATTGCCTAAATAATTTATAATAAAAGAAAATAATAAATAATAATATGTTGTTTAATAATATTATATTAATAATCGTTATTTGTGGAAGTTCCATTCTTGACTAATTTAATCAGTAAGATTTTAAAATTATTCAATTTAGAGGGTATACTTTTTTCAAATTAAAATTGTTTTTTTTTTCGAAATTTAAAAACTTGTTGGATGTCACAATGTAGGCAATGCGAGTTACCGTTGATTCAAAGTATTTTCTATCGTCGCGTCGGCGGAAAATTGCTGATCACTTCTTCTTCACGCGTGGTAGAAATATGACCTCAATGTGAAACTACGATGTTGATCTGCATTAGAAACACCGAAGTGCATCGTTGCAGCAATTTTCTAAAAATAAATATCAGAGAGAGAAAACTCTATTTCTCAACCAATTTTTTCTAGTTTAGTCCCCTGGCAGGAATATTTTTTATTTAAGTGCAAAAATCGTTTTTTTAGATAATAATATTTGGTAATATTTTTCAAAGAGTGTGTTTTCAAAAATAGACTAAAAATTAACTATCAGTATTTTAAAAAATCCTTTGAAATTCGTGAAAATTTTGGTTTAAAAATTAATCTTCTTGGATAAAAAATCAACCCAATGTGGAACTCTTTTCTTGAAAATTCATGTATTTTCTTGAAAATTCGTGCAGTTTTTTGTTAATTAATCTTTTTTTAGAAAATCAAGTTTTTAGTTAAAAATTCAACATTGCTTGAATGTAGAACTCTTTTCTTGAAAATCCATGAATTTTCCTGATAATTCAAAATTTTAAAAAAATTAATCTTCTTGGTTAAAAAACGTTTTGGTAAAAAATTAACCTCTTAGCTTGAATATGAAACTCTTTTTTTTAGAAATTTCGTAAAAATTTTTGTTACAAAATTTATCTTCTTGGTGGAAAAATCAATTTTTTGGTTAAAGGTGGAACTCTTTTCTTGAATATTCATGTATTTTCTTGAAAATTCTTGTATTTTTTTTTTAAATTCGTGTATTTTGTCGATAATTGATGTTTTCTGTAGAAAATCAACTTTTTAGTTGAAAATTCAAATCTTCTCGCATGTGGAGCTCTTTTCTTTAAAATTAATTTTGTTGATAACTCAACGTTTTTTTTTAGAAATTTAATCTTCTTCTTTAAAAAAATCCACTTTTTGATTAAAAATTCACCTCTTAGCTTGAATATAGAACTCTTTTCTTGATATTTTTGGTTATAAAATAGATTTTTTTAATCGAAAAATTAACTGTTTGGTGAAATGTGGAACTCTTATCTTGATAACTCATGTATTTTGTTGATGATAGAATTTTTTGTAGAAAATCAACTTTTTGGTTAAAGGTGGAACTCTTTTCTTGAATATTCATGTATTTTCTTGAAAATTCTTGTATTTTTTTTTTGAAAATTCGTGTATTTTGTCGATAATTGATATTTTCTGTAGAAAATCAACTTTTTAGTTGAAAATTCAAATCTTCTCGCATGTGGAACTCTTTTCTTTAAAATTAATTAATTTTGTTGATAACTCAACGTTTTTTTTAGAAATTTAATCTTCTTGTTTAAAAAAATCCACTTTTTGATTAAAAATTCACCTCTTAGCTTGAATATAGAACTCTTTTCTTGATATTTTTGGTTATAAAATAGATTTTCTTAATCGAAAAATTAACTGTTTGGTGAAATGTGGAACTCTTATCTTGATAACTCATGTATTTTGTTGATGATATAATTTTTTGTAGAAAATCAACTTTTTGGTTAAAAGTTCAGCCGTTTGCTTGAATGTGGATCTCTTTTTTTTAATTTTAGTTATTTTGTTAGCAATTTAGATTATTTGTAGAAAATTCATCTCCTTGGTTAAAAAATTGATTTTCTAATTCAAAATCAAGGCTTTGGTAAAAAACTCAAATGTTTGCTTAAACTTGGAACTATTTTCTTGAAACTTTATGTTTTTTGTTGATTATTCACCTTTTTTAGTAGAAAATTAATCTTCTTGGTTGAAAATCAACTTTTTGGTTGGAAATTTATTTTTTTAGTTTAAAATTCAAATCTTTGCTTGAATATGGAACTCTTTTCTTGAAAATTCATTAACATTGTCGATAATTCATCCTTTTCAGTAGGAAATTAATCTTTTTGATTAAAAAAAATAATTTTTTTGTTGAAAATTCAACTCTTTTCTTGAATATGGAACTCTTTGTTGAAAATTTATGTATATTGTTCATTATTCGATTTGTTTTGTAAATAATTAATCTTCCTGGTTAAAAAATATACCTTTTCGTAAAAATTTCAAGTCTTTGCTTTAATATAGAACCTTTTTTCTTGAAAATTAATTGATTTTGTTGATAATTCATATTTTATTTGTAAAAAATTAATCTTTTTTTTTTAAATCAACTTTTTGGTTGAAAATTCACCTCTTAGCTTGAATATGGAACTCTTTTTTGATATTTTTCTAAATTTAATTAATCTTTCTGGTTAAAAAATTTACTTTTTGTTAGAAAATTCACCTCCTAGCTTAAGTACAAGACTCTTTTCTTGAAAATTTTGTGGGAATTTTGGTTAAAAAATTAATCTTCCTGGTTAAAAAATCAACTAAATGTGAAACTCTTTTATTCAAAATTCATGTATTTTGTTGTAAAATGATATTTTTTGTAGAAATATGTTTTTTTTTATATTTAGAATTACACGGTAAATAATGGATAATGTTTTTTTATAGTAATTTAATTATGCTCTTTGTTACAGCAAATTTAATTATAATGTTTTCAAAAAATAATCAGAAATCATTATTTTTTTGTAACGAGTGTTTTTAATAATTAAGTTATTTTATTTATCTTTAGGGGAGTGTTGGTATACACTGGATAATGTTTTTTTAAATCGTAATTTGACTAAATTCTGGTTGTAAAAAATAATTAGAATACATTTTATTATTTTTGTAAACTAGGATTTTAAAAAATTAAATAAAATGAATTTTATTAAAATTAATTGGTAAAAAAACGACTTCTTCTGTCATACAAATTTCATAGTTGGCCATCTTAGAAAATTTATTTTTTAACATGAAATTTTTCGTTTTCAAGTAATCATTTTTTGCACTTCAAATTAAAACTATTAAATTTCGAAAATCGTGATGCAAAATTTGAAAATTAATTATTGTCAATAGCTTAGTTTTAAGAGCCTGATTTAAAAATGCTTACATTTTTAAACGAACTTTTGAATTGTTTAAGTTTTAACGCTTCAAGTTTACATTTATTAATTTTTTAAGTTTCCAATTGAAATTCCTTGGTTGAAAAAGTAACCACTTTGTTAAAAATAATTTTTTGGCTGGAAATTAATTTTACTAACTGAAAATTTAACTATTTTGTTGAAAATTAATTGTTTTTGTTCAAAATGGATTTCCTTAAGACTAAAAATGTTACTAATAATTTTCAAAGTCTGTGTTTTTGAACATAGACTAGAAATTAACTATATTTAAAAAAATGTTTTTTTTTAAATCTTTAGGATAGAATAGTACAATTATTTGTTATAGTAATTAAATAAAACAGCTTGTTACAGTAATATAATTATACTGCTTTTGAAAAAATAGTTAGAAAGCATTTTATTTTTTTTAACGTGTATTTTTAATAATTAAGTTATTTTATTTATTTTTATTTTGAAAAAAAAACAATAAAAAAGCATTTTCCAGCGGAGGATGGTACATACTGGAGAATTTGTTTTTGTTTTAATTTAATTATAAAGCCTATATAGTAATTTAATTATGCTGTTTTTAAAAAATAATGTAAAAGCTTTGTATTTTTCTACAGTAACTGCATTATACTGCTTGAAAGAAATAATTAATTAAGTTTTTACGGAATTATTTTAAAAGATTATTGACACTTTAAATTTTCAGAAAAATATAGGATAAAAATTATTTTGCTGTTTCAATGAAAATAATTTATTACTGCTTTTTATATCATGAAGTGATTAAATAACTATTGACTGCTTTTTTTCAAAAAACTGAATATAAATTTTTTCAATTATGTCACATGATATTATTATACGCATTTAGGTTATTTAATTAAATATTGGCTATTTTTTATAATAAAATTGATTTTTTGTTCAAATATCTCCATTAAAATTATTTTTTCTAATATACATACATTTCAGTGAAAATTGTTTTTAAATTATTTTGATGTTCTTAACTCATTAATTAATTATTAATAGATTATGCTAAAATTTATATTTTCCAGATTCAGTTAAAAGCTTATAATTAATTGAAGTTACAAAAAAAGTACAAATTTAAAAAATATTAAAACTGAAAATTATTTTAATGCTTTTTGTTTTGAAGTAATTAAATATTTATTAAATAATTTTGTTGAAACTTAAATATTATGGAATGATATAGAAATGCTGTACCAAATTTAAAGAAAATTAATACTTCTGATTTCTGAAATTAGTTTAAAATGTTATTAATAAATAAAATTTTAAGAAAATTCTTCAATCATTTTCTAATATTTTTTAAATAATTTTACTACAGATAAAAATTGAACAAAATATATCTACAATTATTTTGAAATAATTTCTTAACACATTTGGTCGGATTGTTGCTTTCAGTTAAGAAATACGTAAAAAGTAAACATAACTCGATTTTTAGGGCATAAAAATCCCTTTGAAATTACCCCAGTTAGAACCCTTTGTGCCCAATACTTTACGAGAAATTAATTTGTTAATTAAGGGTAGCGTGTTTTTGAAGAAGCGTACACTTAATGAATTTTCATTCTTATAACAAATAATCCGATGCAATTTTTCTTGTTAAGTCATTAAACTCATTTAATAAATTTTCTTTGAGAAAAACTAATTTTCAATAAGAACAAATTTGTGCATAATTTTAATAACAAATAGTTTTAAACAATATTTTTTTATACTTATATTTGTTCGAAAAATCTTAAATAATTTAGGTGAAAACGTTGGGGTAGAAGGATGATAATGAACCTTCTTTCGGTAAAAATGTCTACATAATAGTTATAAATAAATTACATTAAAGAGCAGAATAAAAAAATATAGAAAATATAAAAATATAATTTTTGTCACTGAATAAAACTTTTGTAATAAATCCCAGTAATTTGCGCCAATAGAGAATTTTCTTGATTTAAAATTAAGCTATTTTTTAATATAATTTGTTTATAATAATATCAATTATTAATTGATTGCATTAGAGAAAAATATAGCTATAAGATAAAATGAATTCTGTATCAATAATAAGCATAAAAAATGATATATTTACACAACTTTACCCAATTTTACATGTAATTAAAAAAATTATTATTTTGACACATAACCAATTTTGTTGTTGAAAAAACTCTTTTTTCGAAAATTTGACATTTGAACAAATACTTTCCGACAGAACTACATAATTTCTGAAATTTGAAATTTCGCAAATGTAAAAATTCGAATTTTAAAAATTAGTTTAAATTTGTATCCTTTCTTCATTAAAAAATGTTTTTTGGTTTAAAATTCACGTTTTTGTTGAAAATTCATCTCTTTGGGTAGAAATTTAATCAACTTTCGGTAAAAAATGCAACTGTTTGGTTGCAAATTCAAATATGTTCATGAAAATTTAACAATTTTCTTTAAAAATGATTATTTCTGGATTCCAACTAAATGGTTTTTTTAAATTGTCTTTTTGAGTTAAAAATTAAACTAATGGTTCAAAATTCATATTTTCGTTTTAGAAATTCAATTGTTTTGAAAAAAATTCAACAGTTTAGTTGACATTTTTTTCTTCCTTACTTGAAAAATGTTTCCTTATTGAAAATTCACTGTTAAAAAAAATTTATTTCTTCGCCTAGAAATTTGATCCTTCTTGGATAAAAATGCAACTGTTTGGTAAAAATTATAAATATTTTAATGAGATTAGAACAATTTTATTAAAAATTAACATTTTTTTCGCAAATTTTACTATTTTTTAGGAAATTCTTTTTTCTTTTTTCTTTTAGTTTAAAAATTCACTTGTTTCGGTAGAAATTTCATATTTTTAATAAAAAATGCAATTGTTTATTTAAAAATTTTAGATTTGGAATTACAATCTTTTTTCTGTTGATATATCAACTATATTTTTTCTTGGGAATTGATATTTTTTATTTATCAAATTGTTTTGTTAAAATTTCAACCATTTTTTTGAAAAATAATTTTGTCAAAAATTCAACTAATTTGTTGAAGATTTAATTATTTGGTTAAAAACTGTAATAGTGTATTGAAAATTCGTCTTTTCGAATACAAAATGCGGTCTTTTGTATTGAAAATTAAAGTTTCTTTTTAAAAAATCATTTTTTCGCTTAAAGATTCAACTATTTTGTTAAAAATTAATATTTTTTAATTGAATTTAAATGTTTTAGATTTAAAATTAAAATTTTTTTTTCTATTGAAATATGAGATAAATTTTTGTTAGAGATTTATATTTTTCATTAAAAACTCAATTGCTGGGTTGAAAGTTACAATTTTTTGTTGAAAACTTAACTTTTTAATCAGAGATTTATTATTTTAGTTAAAAATTCGTCTATTCCGTTAAAAATTTAATTACATTATTAAAAATTTAAGTATTTGGTTTAGAAATTCATTGTTTTGTTAAAATTTCAACTATTTTATTTTAAAAAATAATTTTGTTCAAAATTCAACTAATTTGTTGAAAACTTAATTATTTTGTTAAAAACTGAAATAATGTGTTGAAAATTCGCTTTTTCAAATAAAAAATTCAGCATTTTATATTAAAAATTAAACTTTTTACTAAAAAAAAAACATTTTTTGGCTTAAATATTCAACTATTTTGTTAAAAATTGATTTTTTTAAGTTGAATTTAACTCTTTTAGATTTCAAATTGAAATCTTTTTTCTGTTGAAATATCAACTATATTTGTCGTTAGGAATTATTATTATTTTTTTTTAAACTAACTACTTGGTTCAAGATTACAATTTCGTTGAAAAATTAATTACATTATTAAAAATTCGACTATTTTGTTTAAAATGTGATTGTTTTGTTAACATTTCCACTATTTTATTGAAAAAATAATTTTCTTCAAAATGAAACTAACTTGTTGAAAGCTAAATATTCCTCTTCTCGGGTAGAAAAATCGGTATTTTGGATTGAAAATTCAAGTTCCTTCGAAAAAATGTTTTTTTTTTAAACTAAAACTTTAACTATTTTATTAAAAATGCAACTGTTTTTGGGTGAAGTTAATTCTTTTTTGTTTAAAAATTCGATCATTAGGTTGAAAATTCATCTTTGTAGGTTGAAAATTTAAAAATGTTTTTTTTTTAACTATTTAACTATGTAAATTCAAATATTTTGTTGAAAATTGAATTATGAGGTTGGAAATTCAACTATCTTGTTAAGAAGTGATCTTTTTTAGTTTAAAAATCCAACTGCTTTATTAAAAATTTATCTTTTTTATAAAAAATTCATCTTTCTTGGATTTGAAATTGATTTTTTTGTTGTAGAAAAGCTTTTGGTTAAAAATTCAACTGTCTTTAAAAAAGCCGTCCTTATGGCTTAAAGATTCGACTATCTCTTTAAAAATTCAAGTACTTGTGGTTAAAGTTAATTTCTCGTTTGCTTGAAAATCCTACCATTTGTTTAAAAATTCATTTTTTTTAGTTAAAAATTCACTGGAGTTGAAAATTCAACTCCAGTGAAACTCTTATATAGCACCGATTTTGGACCTGACGGTGGGTGGGAACTAACTCATTATTGCCCGCTTTTGTTTGTTCACGCCTGAGTGCTCGACTGAGTGACAACCGCAGATCCCACACACCCCGCGCTGCTCCTGTTACACCTACCTGCGGCGCGGCGTCAATTCTCGGAAGGACTATAGAAGGGAGGGCTATTAAAGGGTTTCACTGTATTTATTTGAAAACTCATCTCTCCTCGTTGAAAATTCATCTTTTCGGGTTCAAAAGTCTAAAAAAATTCGTCTTTTCTGGAAAGAAAGTAGTGACAAAAGTGTTCCAAATAGACTGACGAAAATTTTCAAGAAAGCTGACATCTTGTTTACCAAAACCTAGTGAAAACTTCAACCCCATGAAAAAACCCTTCCCTGACCTATGCACCCATATCAATAATAACCGTGCTTCGGAATCCCTATTTCCACCCAATGTCCCGACACACTTCAAAAGAGCAAATCCTCGATGCAGCAGCAGTCATTCGACAGGGGTGTAAGAGTCGGATCGGGGTAGATTGTCTCGATGACTACGACGCCGTAACTTGCTCTCTCCCCCTCTCTCTCTCTCTCTCTCTCGCTCCAAACATTTTCTAACATCGAGCCATCTCTCTCACTCCACCCCCGACTCAACGTCCGATGTTAGCGTTTATCGAACCAGTGCGCGCGCACCCAATCTGAAGGGGCGTCCAACATCTTCGTTCCTCGAGAGCGACCACACTAGCAACGCGAGGTCGCGACGAGAGTTCGCAGCAGCTCTCAAGCCAGACGTCAACATTAGCTAAATAATCTACAAAGTTCCAAATCGGACCCCTGCCTTCGGGTCTCCAAGCCGGGACTTGATTCTCTGTGATAGTGAGTGTTTCATCAAGTTTCGTCACCAGGAAAGGCCTCACTCGCGAGTGACTTGTGTTTACATTCCCAATCTCTCTCGGCAGTCCAAACCCCCTTAAAAGTTGCCAACCTCTCACAAGAGAAGACTTGGAAAATTCTAGTTGGTGAAGACATCTGACCTGAACAAGTGAAGTTCTTCATTGAGTTCTTGGCGAGAGAGCGAGGGCGGCGAAGAGCATCGATCGCTCGCCATTTTGCCCCATCTATCGACGTCCGCCCACCCTGGCTTGCCGCAAATCCTCTTGCAAAAATTGAACCTTCAAAAGTTCCTCCAGGTCTCTGGGACAAAAGACTGATCGGCAGTATTAAGTCTTGAGGAAAGGTTTGAAGTTTGGTGGAAGAGCTTTTCTGAAGAAAGAAGGAAAGAAGGCAGCAGGCTGGGAGGTCGCATCAGCGAGGTGGTGGGTCCCGTCGTGGAGGAGGCCATAGAGCCAGGGGATGCAACCCCGCTGACGGGACCCTCGAGGGACACCTCTGTACCTGGTAACCCTCCACCCCCGATCATAAACATTCCCAGTCCTCCTAGACCGCCACCTCCACAAGAGACAATATCCGCTCATCAAAATCAGCCACAGAATCATCAACAAACCCAACACCAGCAGATACAACATCAGCAAAGTCAACATCAGCAGATCCAGCATCAGCAAAGCCAACATCAGCATTCGCAAACCCAGAATCAGCTTCAGCATCAGCACTCTCAATCCCTGCATCAGCATCAGCATTCTCAGACTCAAACCCAGTCCTCCCAGGAGAAGAGCCTAGTGAGGGATAGCAGCCAATCTAAGGAAAACACCCAACCGCAACAAGGCAACATGGGCACTGTTTTATCATTCAGTCCCAGGGAGAGGCGTGGATCTGTTTATCCGCCGAGCCAGCAAGACTTTACCTTGAACAATTTCAATTATGAGCAGCTGAACAATGTCAAAAATAGGGAGAACAAAAGCAGTGTCTCGACGATGGCGTCTCTGCCTCCAACGAATCATCCTCCAACGAATAATAATTCGCTGCAGAATAATAACATTAATTTAAATAATAATGACAATGCGAGGATCATCTCGGAGAAGAATGCCTTGGAAAAGAATCTCAAGAAGCATTCGCTCTTCATCAATGCACTCTCTTGGAAACGGTTTAGCACATCAAACAATAACAAGAAGAAGCTGGATAACAAGAATAAGAACATTACGTTCAGACAGCCTCTTGATAACATTCCTATTGTGGACAAAAACAAGAATATCCAGACGCCTCAGGTAAGTTGGTTTGAAGATTGAAGATGAAAATTTACTGATGGAAACAGTATAAAGCCGTTTCCTGATTGCTTCAGTTGAAATTTCTACTGAGAATTAGTTTTTTTTTTTAATTATTTTAGGAACAAAATTATAGTTATCCAATTAGTTGAAGTTGAGCTACTAACTGACTTCATCTAGCAAAATAGTTGCTTAAAATACCCAAAAAATTTGGTTGAACCAACAAAACATTTTGATTTTTATATAATAACTATATTCCAAGGTTGAACCTGAAAAATTTTGTTGATACAACCAAATAGATTTCTCTTTGCTCTTTTTGTTTGAAAATTCAACTGTTTTGTTGTAAATTCACTATTTTGATAATTGATGATTTTTTAAAATTGAAAATCCAACTATTTTGTTGTTGTTGTATTTCTTGAATGTACATCGTACATGATTGATTTAATCAAATTTTGGTTGTTTTAACAAAATATTATATTTTCTTAACGAAATGTTTTTGTTGAATCAACCCGACACTCTAGCTAGCAAAATATTTGCTTAAAATAACCAAAAAATTTGGTTGTGCCAACCAAGTATTTTCATTTTCATATAATAACCATATTGCAAGGTTAAACTAAACTAATTTTATTGATTCAACCAAATAGTTTTCCGATAGTGTTTTCTAGAAAGCTTCCCCTTTTCTAGTTTTCCTTATTAACGTGAACAAAATAATAGAAACTAATAAAAAAATTCAACATTTTTCGGTGCAATGTTCTTTCTTTTCGATTGAGAATTTTATTTTTATATTCTTATTTGAAAATTGATCCCTTTTGGTTAAAAATTATACGATTTTAGGAGAAATTTAATTATTTGGTTTAAAATTCAACTGTTTTGTTGAGAAATCACTATTTTTAAAATAAATTATTTTTTTATTGAAAATGTAACTATTTTGTTGTTCTCCCATTTTTTCAATCACTCTTTTTTGAACTGAGCTCAGAATAAAAATCTCTTGATTCATAAAAACATTTTTCCTGAATGTACATGATTATTTTAATAAAAATTTGTTTGTATGAACAAAATATTTAATTCGCCCATCGACATTTTTTGCTTGAATCAACCAAATACTCCACCTGCCATAATATTTGCTTAAAATAACAAAAAAATTTGGTTGTGCCAACCAAGTATTTTGATTTCCATATAATAACCATATTTCTAAGTTGAACGAAAAAAAGTTTGTTGATTCAACCAATTAGTTTTATTTTATTATTTTATATAAATATTATATATATATATATATATTTATATTGTTTTATATAAATTATATCAATTGTTTTTTTCTTTTTGATTGAAAATTCTACTTTTATATTCTTGATTCAAAATTGATCTCTTTTGATTAAAAATTCAACAATTTTAGTTGAAATTTCATTATTTTGATAATTTTAATATTTTCATTTCCAAATAATAACCATATTTCAAGGTTGAACCAAAAAAATTTGGTTCATTCAACCAAATAGTTTTCTGAGAGTGTTTTCAAGAAACATCCCGTTTTTTGTTTGGGTTTTCCCTTAAATACGAACTTAATTAATATAAACCAATATAAAAATTCAACAATTTTCATCAAATGTTCTTTCTTTTTAGCTGAAAATTCTACTTTTATGTTCTTAATTGTAAATTGATCCCTTTTGATTAAAAATTCGTCTATTTCAATGCAAATTTAATTTTTTGATTTAAAATTCAACAGTTTTATTGAAAATCTAACTATTTTGTTATTGTCGAAATTCTATCTTTTTGGTTAAAACACAACTGTTTAGTGAAAAATTAATCTGGTTGGGTAGGGGATTGTACTATTTTGTTGAAATTTAATGTATTTTGGTTGCTCTTAACTGTTTTTATTCGAAATTGAAGTAAATTATAGATAATAATGAATTTAAATTTATTTAATAAGTTTTGTTACAAAGTTGAACTATTTTGTTAATTTTTTACTTAAAAGTTATTTAATTTTTTTAATTCGTCTTTTTTGTAATGAAATGACCTTCATTTACTTATTTTGTTTAAATTCAACTATTTTTTATTTAAAATGAAAACCTTTTGTGTCCATAATTCGTTTTTCTTTGGCGAAACATTAATTTTGCAATTAAAAACTTTATTAAATCCACTTAAAGATTTTTTGATAAAATTATACTGCGTTTATTTACATTTACAATTTATCTAGTTGAAATATACAAAATTACATTTTTGGTTGAGAATTCATATTTTTCAGTTGAAAACTTAACTGTTTTGTTAAAAACTGTTTGTGTTTTTTTCTTCAAAATTTAATTTTTAAATTGAAAATGTAAATATTCCATTTTTGGTTAGAAATTTTTCTTTTTAAATTAAAAATTTAACTTCTTGGGTGAACGTTGAACCATATGGTTTAAAATTAATTTTTTTGGACAATGATTCATCTCTTCAGTTGCAAGTTTGGTGAAATTTTTTTTTTTAGAAGATTCTTGATCGAAATTAACTATTTTTTATTTAAAATCAAAATCTTCTTCATTTATAATTCGTTTTTCTTTAACAAAAAATTATTTTTTCACTAAAATCTTAATTTTTTTTGTAGAATTATAATGTTTTTTGTTTACATTCACAATCTTTTCTAGTTTGAAAATAAAAAATTACATTTTTCGCCGAGAATTCATCTTTTTTAGTTTAAAGTTCAACTATTTTGTTAAAAATGTTTTTTTGTTTGTCCAAAAGTTAATTTTTAAACTGAAAATGTGAAAATGTAACTATTTTATTTTTGTTTGAAAATTGATCTTTTCAAATAAAAAAATCAACTTCTTGGGCCAAAGTTGAACCACATTGTTTTTTTTTTGTTAAAAATTACTTTTTTAAATTAAAATTTGCCTATTTCATTTTTAGATGAAAATTAATATTTTTTGTTAAAATTATATGTATTTTATTGAAAATTCGTCATTGTTCGTAGAAAATTAATATTATCATTTTTTTTTAATTTACCTGTTTCTTACTTAAAATAAAAATATTTTTGTTTAAAATTAATTTTTTCATTGAAAATTAAATTGTTTCTACTTAAAGATTCAGCATCTTATTTTAAAATTCATCAATTTGTTTGAAAATTAAGCTATTTTGATGAAATTTTATAATATATTTTCTGGTTGAAAAATGAACAATTACATTTTTCGTTAAGAAATCGTCCTTTTGGCTGAAATATCTACTATTCAGTTAAAACACTTTTTTTTGTTACAAAATTAATTTTTAAACTGAAAATAAGACTACTCATTTTTTGTTTTTAAATTTATCTTTTTAATTGGGAATACAACTTCTTGTGAAATAGCTGTACAACTTTATTAAAAATTATTTTTTTTTAGTCAAAACTTGATTTTTGTTAAAAATTTAACTGTTTCGTTCAAAACTAATCTTATTTGGTTGAAAATTTAATTATTCTTCAAAATTTTCCGTCTTCTGTTTGATTTGAACTGTTTTTTAGTTCGAAATTAAAGTACTGTTCTGGTTAAAATATCATCAATTACATTTTTTATTGAAAATTATTTTTTGTTGTTGAAAATTCAGCTATTTTGTCGAAAGTTCGTTTTTTGTTTGTTTTAAAGGTAATTTTTAATCTAAAAATATAACTATTCCAGTTTTGTTAGAAATTTTTATTTTTAGATTGATAATTCAACTTGTTGAGGTAAAAATCGAAATGTTTTTTCAAAAATTATTTTCTTTGGTTTCAAAATTTATTATCTTGTACGGTAAAAGATTTGGTTGAGTATTCAACTAATTTGTTAAAAATTCAATTATTTTTGTTGAATCAAACTCTTTTTTATTCGAAATTAAAATGGATTTTGGGTCAGTTAAACTATATTGTTAAAATTTGTTGATGTTTTTTAAAATTATTAATTACTTTTTTTATTTAAAATTCATCTATTCAACTTTTGACAAAAAATTAATATTTTGAATTCAAAGTTTATGTAATTCGTTAAAATACATTTTGTTTAAAAATTGACCTCTTTGGTTGAAAATTCATATATTTGATTTAAATATTTGACTTTTTTGTCAAAATTATTTTTTATGTAACTGGCAATTTCTCCATAAATTAAAATACTCTTTTTCAAATTACTTTCTTAACTGAAAATTATTCTATTCCGTTTTCGGAGGAAAATTAATCTTCTTATATTTTTTGTTGTTGAATTCACCTGCTTTTCATTAAAAATAAAAATATTTTTACATTTTATCTTTTTTGGTTAAAAATTAATTTTACTGTTTAAAATAAACTTTTCTGCTGAAAATCGATCATTTTGGGTTATAAATTCAACTGTTATATAAAACAGTCAATTTTATAAAACATAATAAAGTTTGGATGAAATATTGTTTTTATGAGTAAAAAAGTATTTTTACTCAAATTTCTTTGTATTAATCTAGGATATTTCGGATAAAAAAAATTTGCTTTGCAGTTCAAATATTTTAAATTATTTTACAAATCACTGTTAGTCCCCAAAACATTTACAAAGTCAAGATTAACTATTTTTATAAACAATTATTGTGGCAAAATATTTAAATTTAATGTTCTTTCTAATTTTAATTTACATTAATCTCCTGAATTGCTACATATATTCCTAATGATACTATATCATTAATAATATTAATTAAAATATAACAATTTACATGTTTATAAACAAGTAAGATTAAAAAATTCCAAATTTTTGCAATTTTACGTAGAAAAAAATAGTCCTTTCCATTAAAATGACTTAAGCATACTTTTCTTCTCTAAATTGTTTATAAAATATTAAATTATAAATGATTAATTAAAATGATAAACTAAAAGGATAAATTTTCTTGAATTCTCTTCAATTTTCCTTCAAATCGGATTTATTTAGGTTTTCTTTACATAATTCGTTTCTAAAAATTCGTCTAATTTAATAAGTAGTAGTTTAAATTCTACTAATGAATTTAATTAGCATTTGATAATTAAAAATTAGAAGATATTTTATCATAATTCTAGACAAATGATTATTATTATTGGTCTTACCAATACCGACCTCCTCTACTAAAATTATAAAATAAATGTCTGACAAAGCTATATTTTTCTCCTGGACAATTCATCGCTTCAGTGGAAAAATCTGCACTATGCAGACATTCAATTTTCGAAATTCAACAATTAAAAAAGTTAGAATCCGATTTTTCCTTCTTTTTCAACTAACATTTTTTCCTTTGTCCTTAAAATACTAACAATAATCTATCGATTCCAAATTTTTGCATCTGTTGAATCAAGGATTGAAAAAAATTATTTTTAAAGAATGAGTTGGATTTATTTCACAAGGCTTTTTTTTATTTGAATAATTTACTCTGACCCCATCTGACATCAAACACCTATTCCACCCCCTGTACAAGGTTGCTTATTTTTAGAAAATCCATAATTTTTAAAGTGGATGCTTGAGTTGATCAATTTTTGCCAGTCCTTATTTATCTCTTTAACATTTTCCAACATCCACTTGATTGTAAGAATTCAAAACCTTTTAATTAAAAATTATTGAAAATATGTTGACCCAGTTAAAAAATATCAAAGAAAGAAATTTCATTAAATAAAAATTCTTTCACTAATTGTAAAAAAGAAAAGAAATTGTTGAACTTGTAGTTGAAAAAATTAATTTAAAAACAAAACAGCTTTTCAACCAAATAGGTCAACTTTCAACCAAAGTGATGAATTACCAAAATGAAATTATGAATCTTAAACTGGAATAGTTAAGTTTTAAACCAAAAAGATCATTTTTACTACAAAATATTAATTGTTAACCAAAACTTAAATAATTAAATTTTAAGTTAAAAAAATTAATCTTCAACCAAACAGATAAATATTCAACTAAAACTATGGAATATTCAATTAGAATAAATTAAACTTTTATTTACAAAAATTAGTTACAAATAATTAACTTTTAGAGAAAAATTATATCAACAAAATCAATTGTTCAATCAAACAGCTCATTTTTCAATCAAAGAAATGAATTTTTAATTAAAACTCGGAACTTTCAACAATAACAAAATAATTTTCAACAAACTAGTTTTTTAACTTTCAACCAAATAATTTTCTTTCCAACTCAAAGGATGAATTTTTAACTAAAATGATAATTATTTTACTGAAATGGTTTAATTTTATGACAAAAAGGTACATTTTAAACCATAAACATTGATTTTCTACAACTAGGCGAATTTTTCACAAAGTAGATAAATTTTCGAACAACTAGTTTAATTTCTAAATAAAAAATATAATTTTTCAACCAAATAGTTGAAGCTTCATCCAGAAAAGATATAATTTCAAAAATTTGATTTTTTCTGGGGAAATTTTCAAAAAGGGTCACCCGAAAATCTACTGGTTGAAATGAGAACTGATTTCTTGAAAATTAATTTGGTTGGTAGAATATTTATCATTTTAGTTATAAATTAACCTCTTAGGTTTTAATTTTTTTAATATTCTTATTTTATGTTGCTAACCATTAAATTTATCACCTGAAAATTTAATTATTATATTTTCAGTTGAAATTTTTTTTCATTAAAATTACACTATTAAATTGAAAATTCATGTATTTTATTAAATGTTCATCTTTTTTGCTAAAAAATCGGTTAAAAATAAATTATTTGTTAATTTTATTATGGATAACAAACTTTTTCAAATAAAAATAACAATTTTCCATTTTTGGTTGGAAATTCATGTAATTTATTGAAAATTAATCTTTTTGGTTAAAAATTGAACTATTTTGTTAAAAATCCATTTTTTACAATAATTTCATTAACTGAATATTTCACTATTCCAATTTTAGTGAAATTAACCTTTTGCAGTAGAAAATTCAACCATTGGGTTAAAAATTCATTTTTTATGTTGAAGTTTCATCATTCAAGTTGAAAAATGAATTTTCTTGGTGCCAATTGAACTATTTTATTAAAAATTCATTTGTTTAAACTCAAAAATAATGTTTTTAATTGAAGATGTAACTATTCTATTTTTGGTAGGACATTTTTTTTAGTTTAATTCATGTAGTTTATTGAAAATTCATCTCTTTGGTTCAAAATTCAACTATTTTATTGAAAATCCATTTTTTTAAATTAATTTCATCAACTGAATATTTAACTGCTATATTATTTTTAGTCGTATTTTTAGTAGAAAATTAATCTTCTTAGCTAAAAAATTCATCTTTTTGGATGAAAATTCATCTTTTTGTTTAAAAATTCATCTAAACTTGTAACTCTAATAATAATAACTTTAAATTATTAATTTTTGATTTATCATCTTTATAACACTTCTAGATTTATAACAAAAGCCAAATCGATTTATGGCCTGATATGATGCAAATAATGACTACCTATTTTAAAGTGTGAGTATTTATAGTAAACTGTAAATAATAAAGTCGATTATCTGTAAAATTAATTCACATTTATTTTAAAAAGTCGTATTATTTACAATTAATAAAAAAATACCAATGATTCAAAAAAAGAGAATTATAAAAAGACGAGATAAAAAAGAAGGAAGAGGATCTCGAAGTTCCTTTTATTTCCTCTTTTTTAATTATAGTTCTCTAAAAACTAGGATTGAGATATTTCAGACTGGTTTGTCAAAATTTGGTTGTTCGATTCTTTCTTTTTTATTTAAAAGAATTTCGTACTTAAATTTGAATTTTGAATGCCTACAAAATTGTAATTTTTATCAATTCTAAATTAAATTTCTTAAATTTAAAAATATTTTCATTCTCGAAATCTTGACAAATAAAGCTGCACTTGAAAAATGTACACAACAATCTTATGACTGTCATAAAAATAAAGTGTGACGACAGACATTTCAGTCAAGATTATGGCTAATAAAGCTAAACTACTTGTTTTCTTGAGGGGATCCAGCATGTCATGTCTGGCTACTACCGACCTCCTCTACTGAAATTAGAACATCGTTTCAGTAGAAAAATCCGCACCACCCAGACATTATATTTTCGAATTTCAACTATTAAAAACTATTATGACCGGATTATTAAGTTTTTTGTATAATTATATAATATAAGATCTTTATATTTTCCATAAAGAAAAATGGATGGTTTTCAAAATAAATAGTGCTATTTAAGTTGGTTTTCACTAAATAATTAAAACTACACATTTTTAGTTATATATTTGCTTCACTTTTTTAATAAAGCATTAATGTTTAGTTTAATAAAAACATCTAAAGCGAATAAGTGTTAAAAATAATTGTGAAACAAATTTAGATATTTTAAGCTTATTAATTACTTTAAAAACTTTATTTATTAACTTTGATTCAAAATAAAAATAAATAATTATCACTATTTTCGCATAGAATTTTTTATTTTATTAATAATAATATTAAATTCTTAAAATATTCATTTTTCCATATCTTTAAATATTTTTACCTGTTCTGCACATATTTTAAAAAGATTATTGAAATTATTGTTAATCAATATTAATCATTAATAAGTTTTAAAAATAACTAAATCTGTTTTATATATTTTTAACACCAATTTATTCCTAAAAACTGTTTTTCTCATCATACTAAATATTAATTTTGAATTCAAAAATATCATATTAAATTATATTGTTTGACATTGTTTTTATCACTTTAATTGCAATTACTTATTCGTATGTAAAATTTAATGAATAATACCAATTTCTAGATCTTATTCACTTTCGGAAATGCCTTAATGTTTATTTTTTTAATTATTTCAAGAAATTTGCCAAAATTCGATTTCTCAAAATTACCTAATTCGACCGTTTTTCAATATTTCTTTCTGAGTTTCCAAAGAATCTTCTTCTCCTTAAAAAAAATTTAATTAGTGGGCACATCCATAATTTCGGTAGTCATTTATTTCAAAATAATTTGTTCTTCTATTTTTTCTTATTTTTGCAAAAAAAAATATTACTTTCGTATTTTTGAGTCAAGTTTTATCATTCAGTTTGAAGGGCATGGAAGTTTAAAAAGACAAAAAAGTGTACAAAATTTATAAATAAAATTGATGGATTTCTTAGGTTTCTTAGTGATTGAGTCATATATAAATATAAAAAAACATTCTAATTTATTAAAAATTGGAACCCTTATTTGAACTTCACCCTCCAAACTTGATAATAAAACTTTATTAAAATTACGGAAGTAGTATTTACCCTAAAAAATTAGATAAAAAATTAATTTTTCAAATTATAAACGCGATCATTGTTTTTAAAATTATATTTTAAATTATATTTTAAAATTATATTTTTATTATTTTTTTTAAATTATATTTAACAAGTTGTACAAGTTAAAAAAAATGGTGAGATTGCTTCTCTGTTGCGAATCCGCAAAGGAGATCCCCTAATCTGAAAAATGATAGAAGATTTATGTTGTCCTGTGACGTAGAAAAATTGTTATTATAATTTCATAATTGGCAGAATTTTTATTTTACCCTCTTCTTTTTAACCCCTCGGGGTACAGGTTTCAATTATCGGTCCGCCCTTGAATTCGTCATTTTATTCATCCCAGACGAAGGCGCCGGCCTCTAACAACAATCACACGACGCACAACCCCACGTGCGAGAAATTGGTGCAGAAATCCTTGCCAACTGGACCTAGAAAGACTGTAATCCAAGCATCGACCTCGGAATTGCTAAAGTGCCTCGGCCTTTTTTTGCACAATAAATGCACCAGACTGCGAGACTTCCAGGCAGGTGACGCCGTCATGTGGCTCAGAACCGTCGACCGAAGTTTACTCCTTCAAGGCTGGCAGGTGAGTTTTCAAAAATTTGTTAATCATTAAAAAATTTAGATTTTCAAATTCAAAAAGATTTTTAGTTTCATAAAAAGGTCACAGAATTCTTTCTATAAAAGACTATCCGATGATTACATTATCGTCGGAAATAGTCAATACGATCAACGCAATTAGAGTAGGACTCGTTGGATTACAGTAGGACTCATCCGACTATAGTAGGACTCGTCGCATCGAAATCCTCAGCGGGGAGTAGTCCCCACCAGTGAGCTCCTCCGCTAGTCGTGACGGTCAGGCGCATGCGCACAGGGTCGCAGCGGTCGCAGCCTCGATCCAACGAGTCCTACTGAAATATTATAAATTACTGCTGACTTTAAAACGTGATTACTGAATCAAAAAAGAAGCGAAAAACTTTTTCTTTAATGGTTAAAAAGCTTATTAAATTCCGCGTAGAATAATTTCTCGCATCTTTTTTATTGAAAATTTAACTGCTTGCAAAATGTGTAAAGTAATCCCTTAACAAATTATTTTTCGCGTCAAGTTTCGTCTATCTGGTTTGAAATTAAAAAAAAAAATGTTCGGGTAGAAAATTAATCTTCTTGTCACAAATTCAAAAATAGTTTTAATTGCATAAATGGGGAACAGAGTTCTATAAGAGGTTATCCAGTACAGTAGGACTCTTCGGATCGAGACTCGATGCTTCTCGTGAGCTGCTCCGCTAACCGCGATATGTAGGCGCATGCGCACAGAATAGCAATGAAATTCTGGTCCGTTATGATCCGACGAGTCCTACTGTAATATTAAAAATCTCTGCTCACTTTGAAACGCGATTACTCATTCAAAAAAGGAGCGAGAAACTTTTTTTAGAAACTGGTTTGAAAGCTTATTGAATTCCACGTCTAATGACTCTTGAAAAAGATATTTTTGACATTTTAAAAAGAGTGCACCACGTGAGAAGTTTTTTTTTTTAATATTCAAGAATTTTTAGAATCTTTTACTTTGACTGCAACTTGCAAGCCTTCCATAGGAAAATTTTAGATTTAGTCTTTAAAACTTGTAGTTTTTTCTGTTCAATTCAACTGTTTCTGATTTTTTTAAAAGTTTGTTTATGAAGTATTAACTATTAACTCAGTTGACTTAATCGAACTGACTTAATAATACCCCATAAAAAAATGTAACTATTCTTCGTCAAAAGATAATTTGTATTCTACTATTTTTTTGAAAATTCCATCATTTTGTGAAAGTAATTTTTTTAACTGAAAATTTAAATATTCTATTTTTGGTGGAAAATTGATCTTTTTAGTTAAAAATTCAACCGCTTAAGTGAAAATTGATCTTCTTTAGTTGAAATTCCAAGTACTGGGTTGAAAATTCTTATTTCCTGTTAATAATTCATCTTTTTCATATAGAATTGATCTTTTTGGTTAAAAAAAAAATCTAATTTGAAAATAAAACTTTTTGGCTGAACGTTGAACCATTTTTTCTTAAATTCCTTTTTTTGTTTAAGAATTATTGGTTTAACTAAAAATATGATTATTTCACATGGGGTTTAACATTAATATTTTAGAATTAAAATTGATCTTTTCTTGTTGAAAAATCGCGTATTTTTTTTGAAAATTAGTTTTTTTTCTTAAGCAAATTAATCTTCTTGTTTGAAAATTAATCATTTTTGTTAAAAAATGCAACTGCTTCATAAAAATTAATTCTCTTTTGCGTTAAGAATTCAACTAATTTGTTCAAAATTCATTTCATTTTTATTTAAAAATTCACATTTTCAACGAAAAATGTTAACAATCCATTTTTTGTCAAAAATTGCTCTTTTTTAGTTAAAAATTCAGCTAGCTGGTTGAAAATTCATCCCTTTAATTGAAAATTTAAGTATTTTGTTGGAAAATTCGCTTTTTTCGTTGAGAATTATTTATTAACTAACATTTTAACTATACTCTATAGGGTTGAAAATGAATATTTTTAATTAAATATTTACCTTTTCAGGTTGAAACTGTACTTACTTTGTTTAAAAAAATTCTTTTTTGGTTTTAGGATTCAACTACTTTGTTGAAAATTAGTATTTTTTTGTTAAATTCAGCTTGTTTGTTGAAAATTATTTTTTTAAGTAACCATTTGAAGATTAGTAGAACATAAAAAACTATTTTTTTGAAAAGCTGTTTAGAACTTTGGCTATAATGTTGGGATTTTTTCTGAAATTTTTCACTTAAAGCAATTCGACAACCATAATTTTTTAAATACTTTGCTATTGTTTATTACTATCTTCTTTTAAGTAATTTCTAGAAATTTGCCGTTTTTTTCTAAACTTTTTTTTTGGCTTTTAGTTATGAGCAAATAATATTATTAATATTCATTAATTTTTCCTTAGTGAAACGTCAAAAAAAAGCTGAAAATTTTAGAAAAACCACAACTTTCTAGCATTTTTCTAAAAAATATAATTATGAACAATAATAAATTTTTCAACAAAAAATGTATAATAACGTGCATTAATTATTAACTTACTAAGTAAGAAGTTGAAAAAAATTAAAATTTTGAAAATCTCATTGATATGATATTGGCAATTTTAAATAAAATATAATACAATACGTGAAATAGGTACGTGGGCAATACATGAAATAGGTACGTGGGAAATACATCTCTAAAAATAATTTATTTTAGAAAAATGGATTTATTTTGGTGTGGATTCGAACAAATTTCAGGGCGACATGCATCAGAAATTAAAAAAAAAAATTTGGACCACCCTATTATACAATCTTCTCTATCAGTATAATTTTCAAATTTGAATCTAAATTTTAGGATTTAAAAAATAATAAAATACTAACGAGTAAATACAAATCTTTATAATGAAATATAGAAAAATTATTTAAACATTGTTTGATATTTAAGATACAAAAATTATTATTAAACAAATTAAATTTTGTATATCTAAATAACTTTGTTGTAAGCTAAATATAAAAAATCAATAAATGATCTCAGAAAGTTTTCTTTACTCATAATCTGTGGATTATCCATGATAAGAGATTCATGCAACGTGTTTTCGTTTCCAAAAAAAAAAATATATTTTTGTTTATACAATTTCTCTCAACCAAGGCTTCAGTTTTGTAATATTGGGAAAAAAGCTTCTTTGAATGCATGTATGCCGTGTACACAAAACCGAGTAGGAACTGCTGGTCCCAATGTATCTGGATGCAAATTTTCAAGTTTAATTTGTAAATGTTTTTTATTAAAGCGAATTCAGTTAAAAATGTACTTTTTGAAAAAATTCTTGACTTCAGAATTCTTGACTTTGAGGCTTCGTTACTAAGCCTTAATTGATGTGAACATCATCGTACGTATCTCAACAGAAGAGACGAAAAAATAGAAAATGGACTATAGCGGACAGTTTTTTATTAAAGCGAATTCAGTTAAAAATGTAATTTAAAAAAAATTCTTTGCATCAGAATTCTTGACATTGAGGCTTGGTTACTAAGCCTTAATTGATGTGAACATCATCGCACGTATCTCAACAGAAGAGGCGAAAAAAATAGAAAGTGGGCTCAAGCGGACAGTTTTTTATTAAAGCGAATTCAGTTTAAAATCTACTTTTTGAAAAAATTCTTGACTTCAGAATTCTTGACTTTGAGGCTTAGTTACTAAGCATTAATTGATGTGAACATCATCGCACGCATCTTAACAGAAGAGGTGAAGAAATAAAAAGTGGGCTATAGCGGACAGTTTTTATTAAAGCGAATTCAGTTAAAAATGTACTTTTTGCAAAAATTCTTGACTTCAGTATTCTTGACTTTGAGACTTGGTTACTAAGCCTTAATTGATGTGAAAATCATCGCACGCATCTCAACAGAAGAGGTAAAAATCAATTGAAAGTGGGCTATAGCGGACAGTTTTTTATCAAAGCGAATTCAGTTAAAAATGTACTTTTTAAAAAAATTCTTGACTTCAGAATTCTTGACTTTGAGGCTTCGTTACTAAGCCTTAATTGATGTGAACATCATCGTACGCATCTTAACGGAAGAGATGAGAAAAAATAAAAATTGGCTATAGCGGACAGTTTTTTATTAAAGCGAATTCAGTTAAAAATGTACTTTAAAAAAATTCTTTACTTCAGAATTCTTGACTTTGAGGCTTGGTTACTAAGCCTTAATTGATGTGAACATCATCGCACGTATCTCAACAGAAGAGGCGAAAAAAATAGAAAGTGGGCTCTAGCGGACAGTTTTTTATTAAAGCGAATTCAGTTTAAAATCTACTTTTTGAAAAAATTCTTGACTTCAGAATTCTTGACTTCGAGGCTTAGTTACTAAGCATTAATTGATGTGAACATCATCGCACGCATCTTAACAGAAGAGGTGAAGAAATAGAAAGTGGGCTATAGCGGACAGTTTTTATTAAAGCGAATTCAGTTAAAAATGTACTTTTTGCAAAAATTCTTGGCTTCAGAATTCTTGACTTTGAGGCTTCGTTACTAAGCCTTAATTGATGTGAAAATCATCGCACGCATCTCAACAGAAGAGGTAAAAATCAATTGAAAGTGGACTATAGAAGACAGTTTTTTATCAAAGCGAATTCAGTTAAAAATGTACTTTTTAAAAAAATTCTTGACTTGAGAATTCTTGACTTTGAGGCTTCGTTACTAAGCCTTAATTGATGTGAAAATCATCGCACGCATCTCAACAGAAGAGGTAAAAATCAATTGAAAGTGGGCTATAGCGGACAGTTTTTTATTAAAGCGAATTCAGTTAAAAATCTACTTTTTGAAAAAATTCTTTACTTCAGAATTCTTGACTTTGAGGCTTAGTTACTAAGCCTTAATTGATGTGAACATCATCGCACGTATCGCAACAGAAGAGACGAAAAAATAGAAAATGGACTATAGCGGACAGTTTTTTATTAAAGCAAATTCAGTTAAAAATGTACCTTTAAAAAATTCTTTACTTCAGAATTCTTGACTTTGAGGCTTCGTTACTAAGCCTTAATTGATGTGAACGTCATCGCACGCATCTTAACAGAAGAGGTGAAGAAATAGAAAGTGGGTTATAGCGGACAGTTTTTATTAAAGCGAATTCAGTTAAAAATGTACTTTAAAAAAATTCTTTACTTCAGAATTCTTGACTTTGAGGCTTGGTTACTAAGCCTTAATTGATGTGAA
>NC_046665.1:118894636-118911587 GCF_010883055.1 Belonocnema kinseyi | reverse complement strand
CATCTCAACAGAAGAGGTAAAAATCAATTGAAAGTGGACTATAGAAGACAGTTTTTTATCAAAGCGAATTCAGTTAAAAATGTACTTTTTAAAAAAATTCTTTACTTCAGAATTTTTCACTTGAGGCTTGGTTACTAAGCCTTAATTGATGTGAAAATCATCGCACGCATCTCAACAGAAGAGGTAAAAATCAATTGAAAGTGGACTATAGAAGACAGTTTTTTATCAAAGCGAATTCAGTTAAAAATGTACTTTTTAAAAAAATTCTTGACTTCAGAATTCTTGACTTTGAGGCTTCGTTACTAAGCCTTAATTGATGTGAACGTCATCGCACGTATCCCAACAGAAGAGACGAAAAAATAGAAAATGGACTATAGCGGACAGTTTTTTATTAAAGCGAATTCAGTTAAAAATCTACTTTTTGAAAAAATTCTTTGCATCAGAATTCTTGACATTGAGGCTTCGTTACTAAGCCTTAATTGATGTGAACATCATCACACGCATCTTAACGGAAGAGATGAAAAAAAAAAAAATTGTCTATAGCGGACAGTTTTTTATTGAAGTATATTTTACTTCTGTTTACAATCTCTCGTGTGGATATATTACATAAAAGAATGTGAAGATAGTTTGCCAGAATAAAATATAATTACATGTACAGGTTGAAGCGCGTCCAAACAAACGCGGAGCGAAACTCAATCGGGTTTGTTCCCTACCATCGACAGCCCGAAAGCCGGCACAGTATCAGAGTTTTACTGTTGTTTTGTCTGAAGTTGGAAATTAATGTCCTCGCCGAGGTCGACTCGATTCTTGAACATACCCAGGGGTTATTTGCGTTGGCCTGCGTTTTGAATAGAATTGTTTCCCTTCAGTAAGATGACCCGCTTCACTATCATGCATCAGTTGAGCTATATGTTCATTTAAGTATTTTGCAATTCGTTTGTACTCTGCATTTTTTTTAGCCCATAGTCCAGAATACTTATTGTTATTAACTAATATCCCAAGAATCCACAAATCGGGAATTGATACTAATAACTTCGTTGGTTCTGTTCTTGAAAGTTTAATCATTCGTCGTCCATCTGCTGACATTTGGTAATAGCCGTCATCATAAATAATCCTTTCACAATATCCTAATCCAGTCCATTGATCACCTTCCTTATAGCGCTGTATATTCGTATTAGAAGGATTTACATAAAAAATAGTGCGACAATTGAAGCAGAAAGGAACTGAGTCGGGTTCAGGATCCAGGTCGATTATTTCAGGTTGGTGGGCAAGGGTATGAGGATGGACAGCAGAACCATGCTGCCCTTGCAAATGAGATGCTAGAGTAGTTGGAAGTACAAGATAACCTGGTGTGGCAGAAGTACCCGGTACGCTAGAAGTACCGGCTCCGTCAGAAGTACGCTGAACCGGTGCGATAAAAGAAGGACTTACGTTATCATAATTTTGGCCAGATGTTAGCAGTGGCTGCAAATGGGGTTCAGTGTTAAACAAGTGGAAATAAGGGTCAGAGTTATAACTGTGAAATGGTTCAGGAAAATTGCCAGAATTATAAGGCAGTGGATGAGCAAAATACATGCCGCCATGAAGAGCGTGATGTGGTTTATTAGGATCTAAATTAGGAAAGATATTAGGATCAATGTATGGATAGTTATTAGGATTATTATGATTATTATTATTATGATCATTGTCCATCTGCGAACTGAGCTCTGAAACAAGAAATGAAAACGGATACACGTCAATTTGTTTATAAAGCTATAATATTGTTTGGACAAAAGTATACTTACCAGTAGAAATGAAAATGAATACCAAGGTGGCCCCAAGAGAGTAAAGAACCCTCATTTTTTCAAAATACAGGAGCAGTTGAATGACGCAGGACTTTGTTAACAATACAAGTGATGAATATGTGGAAGCTTCCAGTATATATACTGGGGGTGGATTATTAACTTGATTCCGTATTCTGCTTTTATTTGCGTGAAAAATAGGAAATGAAATGTGAAATCGTACATAATCTACCCCCTGTAACTTTGATATTATCCCGGTCCCGGACGTGATCCAATGGAACGACCATGGAGGTAACTCGGTGATTTCTTTTCTGGCGCTCCAAGAAATCCGAACGTAAACATTCAGGGCTTTGTAAACGCGGAATTGCGCGAACTCGGCTGTGCTCAGTGGTCTCAACTTTGGCATATCGAAGTACTGCGCTTGCGCTGGGATGCTTGAGAGGAACACGAAGCGAGAACCCGTTGCTATGGCAATGACACGCCGCGCCGTTTCTCTCACGCATCGGTAGCACATGCGCAGTACCTCTGAATGCCAAAGTTGAGATCACTGGCTGTGCACACGGCGCCTCTCTCTCGGTCCCTTGGATCCCCTCACACACGAATGCTGCCGTAGAAATTTCTAGGAAGTCGATATATTAAGATCCGCTATGTCAAGGTTCCAGCGTAATTTGTTCACCTAGTTTGCTTCTTTTCCTGGGGAAACTCAAATAATTTATTTTCAGGGTAAGAGCAGATTAAAGTTAAAACTGTCTTAGTTTTGAAATCGAAAAGTAAAGCCAAGTACGAATAGTACAAAATTGACAAATAATTATACGTGTTTTTTTAAAATAAAAGCAATTAGTTTAATAAATAATTTTTTTCCTGTTCTTAAAAAATGGAGAAAAACAATTAACATTAAATTATTTATTATATTTTTCGTTGAAAATTCAACTACTTCATTGAAAGATCAACTTCTTTGTCAAACATTAATATTTTTCGATTAAAGATTTATAATTTAAGTTAAGAATTGCACAATTTTGTTAAAAATCAGTTTTTTGTTGTTCTTGGAAATTAATTTTTTTAACTGAGAATTTTCTATTCCATTTTTTGTTGATAAATTATCTTTTTTATTTAAAAATTCAATCAATTCATTGAAATTTAAACTACTTTGTTAAATATTGATTTTTTGTTGAAGATTGATCTTTTTGGTTAAAAATTTAACTATTCTGTTGAAAGTATATAGAAATTTGAACTTCTTTATTAAATATTGATTTTTTTCGATTGACAATTTAACTATATTTTTGAAATTTTCTTTTTTTGTTGTTGAAAGCTATCTTATTTCTACTAAAGTATCAACTATTTTGTTGAAAAATCGTCGTTTCGGGGTTGGAAATTTAATCATTTTTGTAGAAAAAATAATAGGTTTAGAATTTTGCTGTCTATCTTCATTTAAGAATAAACTAGTTTGTTAATGAATAATTCTTTGGTTGAAAAAATATCATTTTAGTTGAAAAATGATCTCTTTGGTTGGAAAATAAACTTTCATTTTTAAATTAAACTAATTTGGTATAAAATTCAACTACTTGATTGAAAATTGACTTTTTTCTTGAAAATTCAAATATTAAGTGTAAAATGAACTTTATGGCCAAAAATTAATATTTTCCAGTTGAAAATTAACTTGCTTTGTAGAAAATTTAACTTTTTTCTTAACAAATCAAATATTTAGTGTAAAATTAACTTTATAATTAAAACTTCTTGTTTTTGGCTACAAAGAAAACTATTTTTTGAAAATAAACTAATATATTTTAGCAGAAAATTTAACTAACTGATTAAAAATTTAATTTTTTCTTTAAAATTTATTTTTTTTTGTGTTGAAAATTAAACTGTTTTACAGAAAAATCACCCTTGCTCATAAAAATTCAACAGTTTGGTGAAAAATTCAAACATTTGGTTAAAAATTCATATTTTTATTTAAAATTGAACGGTTTTGTCAGAAAATTCAGTTTTTTCTTGAAAATTAAAATTTACCTTTGTAGTTAAAAACTCATATTTTTGTTTTGTTAAAAATTAAATGTTTTCTAAAAAAATCGTCTTTTTTCGTGAGAATTTAAATTTTGGTTTAAAATTTACTTTATGGTTAAAAAATTCTAATTTTGAGCTGAAAATTAAACTGTTTTCTCAGAAAATTCATCTTCTGTAATGAAAATTCAAATTTTTTGTTTAAAACGAACTTTTTGGTTGAAAATTTATATTTCGAAGAAACTTCCCCCTTTTCTCGTTTTATCGCTAAAATTCGAACTGAATTAGTAGTATCTAATCAGAAAGTTCAAATATTTTTGACTAAAAATCCGTTTTTTTATGCAAATTCATTTTTTATTGAATATTTTTCTATTTTTTTTAATATTCGTTTTATTTGTGGTCTTAGATGCAAGTATTTACTTGAAACTTCACGTATTTTGTTGAGAATTAATCTTTTTTGCGGAAAATTAATCTTCTTTGTTCAAAAATCATTTTGGTTTAAAATAAAACTGATTAATTGAAAATAATTGTATTTTGGTTTCAGTATTCACTTATTTTTGATACAAATTAAACTTTTTGTTGTATTCCATTATTTTTTAGTAAACTAAACTATGTATTTGAAAATTGAACTGTTTTATAGAAAATTCATAACTTTAGCTTTAAATTCTACTACTTGGATAAAAATTTATATTTTTGTTGAAAATTCAAATATTAGGTTAAAAATTAAACCATTTTTTTCTTAAAATTTACATATTTGGTAGACTATTACCTTTTTTGTTGAAGAAATATATTTCAGTCTTGGAAATTTAACTTCTTTGTAAACAATTCGTCTGTTAGATTTCAAAATTCAAAAATTTGCTGAAAATTGATGCCTTTGTTGAAAATTCATCTTTTTATTAAAAAAATTTAACTATTTTATCCCAGAATTATCTTCTTAGATAAATTCATCTATTTTTATTAAAAATTAAAAAAATGTTTACGCGTAATAACTCATTTCTCTGCTTGCAAATTTAACCATTTATCTGATTTATGTAATGCATGATTATCGAAAATTATTGTTTTTAAAAAACTTAAAATATTCTGTGAAATATTTTTTTGCTCTACCTCGGGCGAATTTTGATTTCTCACATCGATAAAATTGTTAAAAAAAGGGACGCCATGCACATTACACGTAATCTTATCTCCCTACTACCATGATCTGTTCCAGTTCATTAAACCTCTTTACAATCCCCTCATTCCTTATCCTCTTATCTCTAATAATTTATTTACTAGAACTCTCAAACCGAAAAAACACTATTTAAAATAAAATACAAAATTAATTTTCTATAAAAATTTGAGATCAAAATAATTTAAAACGGTTTTTTATGCCATCATAGAAAATATAATCTTTAAACCAAAAAAATGGCAGGTAACTAAAAGAGATTTGAAATTTTATTTTTAACTTTCTTAAAAAATTTTATTCCTTCATCTTCCTGGGCTAAAAAATTAATAAAAATTATTTTTGAAACAGAGAAAACAACAATTTAGACCTTGTTAATTTTTTTAATTGTTGACACTTTCCCTTCCCTACTCCCATTACATTATCCCAACTTTCCATATTTACCCTCCCCTCAATTCCCACCAATTCTCTTACTTCACTTTACACACATTGCCTCTCATGTCCCCTACTTCCACATTGTAACATTTCCTAATTACCTCCTATAATTTCTCCTCACTTCCTCCAATTCCATTAAATTCCCCTACTTTCCTTACTCCACTATTATTCTTCTCCACTCTTCGAACCTAGCTTCCCTTCTCTTCTGCATCTTCTTCCTCATCTGCTTGCTCCTCTCCTTATTTTCCTCAAAAATTTCCCCTCCCTTCCTCTACATAAATTCCCCTACTTTCCCTACTCTGCTATTATTCCTCTCCACTTTTCAGCATTTGATTTCCTCCCATTCCCCAACTTCCTTCTCATCTCCATCGTCTTCTCATTTTCCTCGACATTTTGTCTCCCTTCCTTCAACCTTCTCGTTTCCTCTAACATTCCATATTTACCCACCCTCATTTCCTATTGATTCTCCTACTTCACTTTACCCACATTTCCTATCACGTCCTCTACTTCCGCACCCTTCTCTTGCTCTACTGAACTCTCGTCATTTCTCAGCACTTCCACTACTCTCCCTAAATTTCGCTACTTCCTCTACTCTACTATTTTCCCCTCTACACCTAAACCTTTGCCACCCTTCTCTTCTCCAACTTCTTTCTCATCTGCTTCCTCCTCTCCTCATTTCCCTCGAAATTTACCCTCATTTTCTCTAACCCCCTCATTTCCCACCAATTCTTCTACTACACCTTAGCCACATTCCCTCTCACGTCCCCTACTTCTATACCCTTCACTTGCCCTACTTACATCTCGTCATTTCTCCCTGATTCCCCTACTCCCCTTATTACCCTGCTCCTTATCTTCCCTATTGCCCCTATCAGCTCCTCATTGGCCCTACTCCCCACTCTACGCCCCCTCTGTGAGTTGCGCAATGAGGTCCAAAAATGCATTGGAAAATTTCACTCAAAAAGAAATCAATTTTTTTGTTTTGAAAAAAACTTTTATTTACAGGTAGCGCAAGTCCAATAAAGTTTAAGACGTATTTCCCATAAAAAAGACGTTTTGGTACATTTTATTCAGAACTGTCAATATTAGCTGAATCGAGTTGACACTTAACATTTTGCTTCACGATTAGCCGCAAAATGCGAGTAAAATATTACTTTTTAAATAACATCCTCATTAGTATGTAGCATAGGGCACCATCAAAACCCCATAACTGAAAAAATGGGTTTTTCCAGTTTTTGGCGCTAATTCTGATTTTGTTGCGGTTTTCTGAATGCCAATTGTTTTTAATGTAAAAAATACTACTTTATACTAATAATTGGAAGTTTAGATACATTGTTTAATTAATTTATTATTGTTTATAGCCATTTTTTCTTAGAATAGAGATAGAAAGTCGCAGTTTTCAACAAAAACGTTCCACTGTTTTGTCAAATTTTCAATTAGGAGAAGAAAATATTTCATTAATGTTAATTAAAATAATTTATTTAATCAATTTATTATTATTATCGATAGAAATATTTTCGTAAAATAATACTATAAATGGCGTTTTTTTCTGAAACAAAATTTTTGTTTAAACAAATTATTATAGTATAAAGCTATCTTCTTTCACATTAATACCAGATAGTTGAGGCTTGCAGTGTCCTAATACTTAACTAAATTTAGCAAAAATAATGGTGTTATAAAATTTGCTTTGTTTATAACTATTGTCATCTATATTAATATCAGATAGTTGCAGTTTTTTCTACAATTTTTAACTTTTTCTCCACTTTTCACTTAGCGAGATAACAAATAATTGATGCGAGTTAACAAAAATAGTTATTTAAACAATTTATTATTTTTTATAACTATCTTCTCTCAGATAATAGTTAGAAAATTGTAGTTTTTTCTTAAATGTTTAATTAATCTTTGCCTTTTTCCCTGATTATTCCATTCTTTGTTTTTGTCTCTTGTGTAAGATAGCTTTTTTTCTTAAATTAATTTTTTTTAATTGGGAAAAGAGTGAAAATAATTTACTTAAGAAAGTACAATCCTATTTGAAAACTGATTCTTGTTCTGTTTTACTTATTATTTGTTTATAACTAAAATAACAATAAGAAACAATAATTAATTGTTTAAATAAGCATTTTTGTTAACTTGCATTAATTATTACCCCACTATGAGAAAAGTGGATAAAAAGTTTAAGATTGAGCAACATTTAGCACATATTTAAAAGATATTTATAAACAATATTAAATTGTTCAAACAACTTTGTTCGTTAACTTGCATTATGAATTACTTCACTGTATAAAAAGTGGGGGAAAAGGTAAAAATTTCAGAAAAAAACCGCAACTATCTAGCATTAATAAAGAAGAAGATAGTTATGGACAATAATTTGTTTAAATAATTACTCTTGCTAAATTAAACTAATTATTAACTCGCTCCATGTAAAAAGTCGACTAATAGTTGAAAATTTTAGAAAAAAGCGCAATTTCTAGCATTTTTCAAATTGAGTATCCTTAAAAATAATAATAAATTGTTTAAAACATTTTTTTATCATTAATTAATTATAACTGTTAATTTATTCGAACTACTATCTCACTCCAATTAAAAATTGGACAAAAAGTGGAAATTTTTTGAAAAAACCGCAACTTTCTAACACTATTTTAAGAGGCAATTGCTAAAAGCAATAATAAAATGTTTAAATAATTTATATAATAATCTAATTATCAGTATAAAGAAGTATTTTATATATTAGAAATAATTTGCATTAAAAAACGTAAAAAATTCAAAATTAGCGGCAAAATCTCGCAAAACTCATTTTTTCACTTATGGGGTTTTATTAGGACCTTATAAAATAGACCTATGGGGGTGATATTTAAAAAGAAATATTTTATTTTGATTCTATGGCTAATTGTAATAATAAATGCCGAGTTTTAACTTGATTTACCGATCGTGGGCGATTCTAAATTAAATTTACAAAAACGTCTTTTTTCATTTGGCAAATACGTAAAATAGGTACGTGGGAAATATACCTCTAAATGTTATTTACTTTAAAAAAAAGGTTTCTTTTTCTGTGGATTCGAAAAAATTTCCGGGCGAATTGCCTTAAAATTAAATAAAAAACTAATTTCAAACACCCTTATGCACACTGTTCTAGTAATTTATAAAACGCTAAAATTTTATTGAAAAATATTAATTTTTCTTGGAAACCTTGAAAAATAATTGGTGCTGAATAATCTTGTTGACAAAATGTGTAACGCAATGTGAAAATCCTTTGTATAGTGAGGGGTTGGTCGCGTGTCCGCAGCACGCCGGCAACGTCGCAAAGTGTCTCCCCCCAAGGGGTGTGGAAATATGTATAAATCCTCAGGCTTAGGGTGCACGCACCCCTTGAGAGAAGTGCGTATTTAATTGGGAATGGGGAGATCTCAGCCGAAAATTATGCCCTCACAGGTTTACGAATTCCAAAGCGGTTAAACAAAGGGGATAACTCCTTCCCCTAGAAAATTATTTTAAAACCCCTCCTTTTCAAGGGGTAAATTTCCCTTTGATCTCTGTTAATGTTTATTCATTTTTTTTCTTAATTTAAATGAAAAGTACAAATTCTTTTTTTCGAACATTCATGCATACCGCAGGGAAATTTCTTCGACTCAACAAAAAAGTAAATCCATTTTTTTAAAATAAATTATATTTAGAGGTGTATTTCCCACGTACCTATTTCACGTCTTATCCATCAGAAAAAAATACTTTTTGTAAATTTTATTTAGAATAATCAATTTTGAGTGAATCGAGTTGAAACTCAGTATTTCTCTTCAGAATTAGCTATATAATACGAATAGAGTATTACTTTTTACGTATTATCCACATAAGTATATTTTCGAGGGTCCCAAAAAAAACCATAAGTGAAAAAATGGAAAATAATGGAATAATGCTAGAAAATTTGCAGTTATTTCAAAAATTTTCCAATTTTTAATTAGAGTAAAGTAAATAATTAGAGTGAACAAAATTAATTGTTTAAACATTTTACTATTATTTAAAATAATAATAAAATTAAATAATGTTAGAAAGTTGCAGTTTTGTCGGAAATATTAACTTCCTGGCTGCTCCTCACTTAGAGTTTGGCAATAATGATTGAGATTCAACAAATATAATTTTTTAAACAAATTTTTATGGTTAAAAACTATATCCTCCTATAGTGATGCTAGACTGTTGCGGTTTTTCCTGAAATTTCCCACTTTTTGTGAACTTTTCACTTACTTAGTACAGTAATAATTAATGAAAGTTAAAAAACATCATTGTTTAGACAATTTATTATTGTTTATAATTATCTTTCTTCAGATCCATATAGAAAATTTAAAGAATATTTACATAGCTGTTTTATTTCACAAAAATATATTTACAAAAACTTATTATCTCTAATGTTCATTTATTATTTCTACATAACTAAAAAGGTAAATCAAAGTTGAAAATTTCAGAAAAAAATCGCAACTATCTGGCATTAATATAGATGAATATAGTTATAAGCAGTAATGATTTGTTTAAACAATCATTTTTTCTAAAATTAATTATATTCTATCTCACTTCAAATGAAAAAAAAAACAAAAAGTAAGAAATTAAGGAAAACCGCAACTTTTTACCATTAAGCGAAGAAAACATTATTAACAATAAGAATAAATTGTGAAAAAAATTTTTTTACTCAAATTAATTATCTCTTTAATCTAATTGAAAAGTGGACCGAAAGTTAGAAAATTCAGAAAAAAAGCAATTTCTATCATTATTAAAATCAAAATATTATTAACAATACCAATAAATTGATTACACAATTAAAATTATAAAATTAATTTTTTTGTATTAAAAATTTAGCTGTTTGATAGAAAGTTTGTCTTTTTGCTTTGAAAATTCATCTCGGTTTTGTAAATTAATAGACTTTTTTCTTGAAAATTTAAATTTTGGTGTAAACTATACTTTATGGTAAAAAATTCATATCTTTGTCTTGAACATTCAACTTTTTTGTTGAAAATTAAACTAATGTGTTTTGGTAGAAAATTCAACTAATTGGTTAAAAGTTAACTTTTTTCTTGAAAATTTATATTTCTGTCCTGAAAATTAAACTATTTTGTGAAATAATTATCCTTTTGTCTTGAAAATTCAACTATTTGGTAGAAAATTTAAATATTTTTAGGAAAATTAAGGATTTTGGTGTAAAATTTACTTTAAGGTTGAAAATTATTATTTTTGGATTGAAAATTAAATGTTTTTGTAGAAAATTCATAGTTTTGGGTTAAAAATTAAAATTTGTTGTTAAAAATTAAACTAATATATTTTATTATAAAATTCAACTAATTGTTTAAGAACTAACTTTTTTATTGAAAAATTCTATTTTTTATTCAAAATTTAATTGTTTTGTAAATAAATCGTCTTTTTGTCTTGAAAACTCTACAATTTGATAGAAAATTTAAATATTTGATTGAAAATTAATATATTTGGTTTGAAAATTAAACGGTTTTGTTCGAAAATTCATTTTTTTCTGGAAAATTCAAATTTTGGGTCTAAGATTTTCTTCATGTTGAAAAATGCATATTTTTGCTTTGAAAATTAAACGGTTTTGTATAAAATTCGTCTTTTTGATTGAAAATTGAACTTTTTTGTTAAAAATTAAAATATTTTAATAGAAAATTGAACTAATTCTTTAAACATTCATATTTTTGTGTTGAAAATTAAACTGTTTTCTACAAAATCATGTCCTTTCGTCTTAATAATTCAAAAATTTGGTAGAAAATTCAAATAGTTATTTGTAAATTTAAATTTTTTGTCTAAAATTCACTTTGTGGTTGAAAATTCATATTTTTGGTAGATATAATAATTAAACAACATTGTAGCAAAATCGTATTTTTATCTTAAACATTTTTTAAATTAGTTTAATATTAAATTTATGGTAAAAAATTAATATTTCACGTGAAAAATTCCACTGGATTGTTCAATATTTAACTTTTCTGAAAATTCATATTTTTGGGTTAAAAAGTTAACCTGTTTTGTAAAAAATTCGCCTTTCATCTTCAAAATTTGTCAATTTGGTTACAAATGTTTTTCTTTCTGAAGTTGAAAATTCACATTTTCGGGAAAAGTTTGTTATTATTTGTTCAACCCTCAGGTAATTTATCTCCTATATTAGAAATTACATTTTTTTTTAAAAAACTTAAAAATATTTGGTTGAACATTAATTTCTTTTTGATAAGAATTTAACTATTTCATAGAAAATTTTGCTTTTATGAAAAAAATTAATCTTCTTAATTGCAAATTTACCTTTATGATTAAAAATTTCCCTATTTGGATAAAAAATCCAACTGTTTTGTTAAAAATGCAATATTTTCACGTCAAATATTATGAATTTCAAGATTATAGAATTGAATTTAATATAACACCCACATTAATTTTATTTACAACAATTTATGTTTCTTCTTTTAAGTTTGAACGGAATGGGGTGGAAAGGGGGTACAGATTAAAAAATTAGACAGTGTTAATATTATTAATTAGTTAAATTTTTTATTTAAGTTTATTTATATTTAATTATTTATTTATTTAAAAAGAGTTTATTGTTAAACGAAAAGTAGAATTAATTAATTAAAATTAATAAAATCAATGTAATATTTTTTTAAAAATAAATTAATTGTTTTTTTTTAATATCTCGAAAATAATAATAATAAAGCACAGAGACGCTTTAGAAACGATTTCTTAGTTTCTGGGGTTTTCAAAGCATCAACAACCTCGGATCGATGAAACTCGTGCTGAAATTTAATTAACTACTGCGCCACAAAAACGGTCTTTAATAACATTTTTTTTTGAAGAACAAAACTCATGTAGCCTGAGAAATAATACACTTCTATTCGTAGAATGACGAAGTTGAAAAAAAATTATTTTTTTTTTGTAGATTTTAGCAAACAAAAATAAGAGAAGTGAGGAAAAATAACGCAAGTTGATCCAAGAATGGAGTTCGACGTGTCCGTCCTTGACTGGGTTTTACTACTTCACTCGCCACCCTCACAACAAATAGTATAGCAAAATTAATATAGTATAACGAATTTCTAATAATGAATTTCCTATAATTTTTTTTGTAGTTTTTAGAAAATTCATTATAGAAAGTCATTATGTAGACAATTATTATAGAATAATATATATTTTGATCTTTTGAATCAGAAAAGATTGAAACCCGTAATTTCGTCATTTCCAACTCAATACAAATTTTCCGTACAAGTTAGAACAAAAATTTCTTTTTGCACAATTAAATTAAAATTTTAGTAATACAAAAATATTTCTCTTGCAATCTAGAAAAAAATTCAAAAAAAAAAAATGTCCAACTCAATAAAAATAATAAAATTTTTTTTAAAATTCCCTCAAACTCAATAAAAATGTGCAGATGAAAAAATTGGCTTCTTCTAGTTCAAAAAACAATTATTTAATCAAATTTCCTTCCTTTTCGTCCTCATGAAAATATTTAGACAAAACTAGAACCAAAATTGCTTCCCTTACAATAAGATAACAATTTTAGAAATTAAAACATGTTCCTCTTCCAATTTAGAAAAAATTTTAAACTTAAATTTCTTCATTCCTAACTCAATAAAAATGTTAAAAATAAAAAATTACCATTAACTAATTCAGAAAGAAGATTGGAAATAAAAATTTCCCCCTTCAACTCAATCAAAATGCTAAAAAGTAATAATGACATTTTTCGATTCAGAAAAAATAGCCTTCCAATTCTACGAAAATCCGAAAAATAAAAAACATCCCTTTTCAAATTAAAAAAAATAATAAAAAACGGAAATTTCCTTCATTCAAGATCAATAAAAATGTTGAAAATAAGAAAACTCCCTCCTGAAATTCTGACAAAATTTTTTTTTTAATTTTGCTCTGAAAAAGAATAGAAATGTTGCAAAAAAATGACTGCTTCCAATTCAGAAAAATAATCACGAAATAAAATTTCCTTTTTTCGAACTCAATAAACAAAATATTCAAAAAAAAAATTAGAACCAAACTTTCTTTGCTTACAAATAGATAAAAATTCTAAAAATAAAAAAGTGCTCCTCTTCCAATTTAGAAAAAATTTAAAACCGAAATTTTCTTCTTTCCAACTCATTAAAAATGTTTTAAAGAACTACCATCTGCCAATTTTAAATTTAAAAAAAAGATTGGAAACAAAAATTTCTCCTCTTCAACTCAATAAAAATGTTAAAAAAAAATTGCTACTGAAATAAAATTAAAATCCATCTTTTAATGAATGATAAGACGGGTATTAACGGTTTAAAAAAAATATATTATTTTAAACGTTTCTGCAGAAAACTATCCTTTTTGGTAAGAAATAAAACTTCTTGATCGAGAATTTTTTTAATTAAACTGTTTTGCAGGAAATTGGAGTCTTTTTCTTAAAAATTGAAGTATTTAATTGAAAATTCAAATATTTTGTGAAAAATTAATTTTATGGTTAAAAATTCATATTTTACGGTTTAAAATTAATCTGGAATGTAGAAAATTAATTTTTTGGCTTGAGAAACATAACGATTTAGTTAAAGTTTTTTTCTTGACTAAAAAATTTTTATTTGTTGAAAATTCACATTTTTCGAAAAAATTTCTTATTACCTGAATTTGTTATCTCTCATAGTAGAAATTTTATTTTTTATTTAAAAGTTCTTTAAAATTGTTGGTTGGCAATTTTCTTATTTTAAGCTGAATGAAAATGTACAGAAAAAAAATTTTCTTTTCTAATTCGGAGAAAAATTAAATGCTCAAATTTTTCCCCTTTCATTTAAAATTAAATTGATAAAAAAATTAGTTTTAAACTTTTTTCATACATTAATTCTTTTACATTCAATTATTTTAATTATTCAACAATTAATGGTACGAATTAAAAAAATATAAAATGGATCAATTAAAATCATAAAGGTTCAAGTTTAAATTTAACAACCCCGGATATTAACGATTTGAGGCTTCTTATTAAAACAATTAAGATTCAAATTATTTAGATTAAAATATTTTATATATAATTGCTCATTAAAGCCGTTCTTTAAAAGACGTTCGGAAATTTTAAACGATGAAAAAATAATTAAAACTTGTAAAGAATTTTGAAGAACTTTGTAAGGCTTGACGAAAATTGAAAAATATTTAGGTTCCTTGGAATAATTTCGAAATTAAAAAATTTTGAAATGTAAAAAATATACTTTAGGAGATGCAAACGATTCTCAAAAGGTTTCAAGAACATGGTCAAATTAGCTTTAAATGCTTGCGAAAATTTAGAAGATTATAAGGCAATTTTTTAACATTTTGAATGATATTTCCAAATTTTGAAACAAATTTAAGTCAGTTAAAAATATTTTCAGGATTTTCAGACGAGTCAAACACATAAGAAATATTTAGAAATTTAAAAACATTTCAGAAAATTTATTAAATATTTCTTCATTTCTCACAAAGTTCGTAAACATTCCTAAGTATCTTTGACAAGAACTGAAATTCAACCTAATGTTTTGTAATATTCTGTAAAATAAAATAATTTCTTTAAAATATCCTAGAATCTTTTCTGACACATCTGATATATTAAGAATCTTTTTTCAATTTCCTTGAAAATCTTATAATAACTATATTTATATAAATTAAAAAAACAAACTGATAATACTTATTTTTTTGTTTTTCATTTTCAGAATTTAATTTCAGCTCGAAATAAAGTGTTTGAAAACTTTCAACAAATAAATATTTATTCGAAATTTCAATGTTCATTTTAGTTTTTTTTTTTATTTTGAAAATGATCTAACTCTGATAATTTTCTTTTTATAGAAAAAAGTCGGAAGGATAAATTGTTTAGGTTTTAAAGTACTATGAACAACCGTACATAGAATTTTTACATCTTGAAAAAATGTGGTTTCAAAAATTTTGTGTAGGATCAAATTTTGAATTTTCAACTTTTTGACCAAAATTGAAAAAGTTGTTATAATAATTTTGTAGGGCTTTCAAAAAGCAACGTTTTTCTTTTCCAAAATTTTTTTCGTATCATGCGTTGTTTGGAGTAAATTGTTCATTTTAGTTTGTCTCCAATTCCTAAAAATATTTTCAGCTGCCTCGAATTTTTCTCAACATTTTAAAAAGTCATTTAAAATCTAAAAACTTAAAGCTGCTACAGCTTATTATTAACAGCTTCAAAAAATTTTTTTTCTAATAATCTTCTAAAATTTAAATTATTTTTGAATCTCTTGTATTCTACTTAATTTTTCCTGAATTTACTCGACTTTTTATATTTAAAAAAATGTGATAATCTTACGAAATTGAAAATTTTGCTCTAAAATCTTTAACACTCTTTGCAAAAAATGGTAGGAAATCGTTTGATATTTCTAAAAAAACTTTCGCAATTTCCTTTTAAAGTTATTTATTCAAAATAAAACATCGTTTAAAATTTGCACACGAATATTAAAAAAATTCTTTTTTCTATCCACGTCCTTTTCCTGATTGCTGCTTAATTCAGAAAAATTGAAAAAAGGTGCCTTTGAAATAATTCAGAATCTTCTTTAATAATTTTTTAAATCTTTTGTCATGTATTAAAATGTTATTAACTAATCTCTTCAAATTAATTTTTTTAAATAAAAAATTATTTTCATTATTCCTAGGAACATAAAATTTTTTAATTTTCGTCAAACCTTACAAAATTCTTCAAAAATCTTTACAAGTTTTGATTATTTTTTAATCGTTTAAAATTTCTGAACGGCTCTTAAACTTTCTCAAATTTGAAAGTACATAATTTAAACCAACATAAACTTAAAAGAAAAAGTGCAACAAAATTGCACAAAAAGGCTTTAAAAGATTTATGATCCTTCATGTTTCTAAAATTATCTAATATGGAAAAATTGCAAAAGTCTAAACAAATATTTTACACAATTTAAAAAAATTTTAGGAAACAATAAAAAAACAATAGAAACAGACAAATAATAAAAAAACTATAAAAAATGTTTTTCTTTAAAAATAGATTATGTTTTATGAAAACAGGATGTCTAATGAAACGTGGCGTTTTTTGAATCCGAATGTTTTGATAAAACATAAATATTTGATGGTACATGATTTTTTCACGAACTATTATGTTCTCATGAAAGATGATTTTTGATGAAACATGATGTTTTGTTGAAGCGTTATGTTTGATAAAACATGACGTTTTGATGAAACATAATGGCTTCGTAAAACATGATGTTTAATTGTACATGATATTTTTCTGAAACAAGATGTTTTTATTAAAACAGTATGTTTTTATAAAACATGATTCCTTATAAAACATGATGTTTTGATAAAGCGTGATGTTTAATTAGACATGACATTTTGATGAAACATTATGTTTTAATGAAATATAATGTTTCATAATATATGATATTTTGTTGAAATAGGATTTTTTTATGAATGAGTATTTTTGATGAAACATAATGTACTTCATGAAACATAATCTTGTTAATATAACCCGACTGATGAAACGTAATATTTCGCTGAAAGATAATATTTTCATGAAAAATAATGCTTTTATGAAACACAATGTTTTTATGAAACATGATTTTTTATAAAACACGATGTTTTGATGAAGCGCGAT
>NC_046665.1:118885209-118894536 GCF_010883055.1 Belonocnema kinseyi | reverse complement strand
AAAAAAATATTTTTATGAAACCTGGTTTTTGATAATACATGATGTTTTGTTGAAGCGTTATGTTTGATCAAACATGACGTTTTGATGAAACATAATGGCTTCGTAAAACATGATGTTTAATTGTACATGATATTTTGTTGAAACAGAATGTTTTTATTAAAACAGTATGTTTTTATGAAACATGATTCCTTATAAAACATGATGTTTTGATAAAGCGTGATGTTTAATTGGACATGACATTTTGATGAAACATTATGTTCTAATGAAATATAATGTTTCATAATATATGATGTTTTGTTGAAATAGGATTTTTTTATGAATGAGTATTTTTGATGAAACATAATGTACTTCATGAAACATAATCATGTTAATATAAGCCGATTGATGGAATGTGATATTTCGTTGAAAGATAATATTTTCATGAAACATAATGCTTTTATGAAACACAATGTTTTTATGAAACCTGGTTTTTGATAATACATGATGTTTTGTTGAATCGTTATGTTTGATCAAACATGACGTTTTGATGAAACATTATGTTTTGATGAAAAATTATGGCTTTGAAAAACATGATGTTTGATAATACATGCTGTCTTTTTAAAGGATGTTTTATTGAAACAGTATGTTTTTATGAAACATAATCCCTTATAAAACACGATGTTTTGATAAAGCGTGATGTTTCATGAGACATGCCATTTTAATCAAACATTATGTTTTAATGAAATATAATGTTTCATAATATATGTTTTCTTCAAACAGGATGTTTTAATGAAACATAAAGTTTTTATGAAACAAGGAACATGATGTTTCATTGAAACATGATAATTCCATGAAAACTAATGTTTTTATGAAATATAGTATTTTTATAAAACCTGATGTTTGATAATACATGATGTTTCTCTTGAAATAGAATGTTCAATCGAAACAGTATATTGTTATGAAACATAATTTTTTATGAAACATGATGTTTCATAATACATTATGTTTTGTTGAAACAGGAAGTTTTTATGAAACATAAATTTTTGAAGACATGAAGATTAGATAAAACATGATTTTTTAACGAACTATGATGTTTTGATGAAACATGATGTACTTCGCATAATTTTTAATTTTCCAAATTTATCAACTTTTTTATAGTAATATACAGTTTTCAGTAAATTTATTTAATTGTATCAAGTAATGAGTTGCTTCTACCACAGAATTACAAAAAAAAATAGAACTGACCAAAATTTAAGATTTTTAACTTAAAATTACGTTATTACAGTTTCAATAGAAATAAATCATTTTTAGTCAAAAAAAAAGAAATTTTTTAACAAAATAGTTACATTTTTAACCAAACAGATGAATCTTCAACCAAAAAGATCAAATTTCTTTTTTAAAAAAGATCAATTTTTGACATAAAGGTAAAAAGCTAAATTTTTAATAAAACAGATCAAGTTTTATTTGGAAAATCTAATCTTTTACCAAATAAATGAAATTTTGATCAAAGACATTAATTTTCTACCAACAAATAATCACTATTAACAAATTACATTATTTTTCAACCAGCTGTTTTAATTTTAATGGACTTTTTAGCCTAGTAATTAAATTTTCAAACAAAAAAATTAATTTCGTACCAAGAACAAGACAAATTTTCAATGAAATAAATCAATTTTAAACTAAAAAAGATAAATTTGCAACCAAACAAATAAATTTTCAACCAAAGAGATTGAATTTTCATTAAAAAATGTCAATAAATTTAGTTAAATTTTTAGTTAACAAAATTTACTTCAAGAAAAACTAATTTTCAATCAAAAAGACTAATTTTTTTCGAGCCTTGTTTTCGTTTTAGGAAAATTAATTTTTTGCTCGTAATGTTATTTGTTACGATAAAAAAACTACGCATGATATCAAAAAATTATTCTTAAAAAATTGTTAGCTCTTTTTTGGGTGAATAACTTTTGTCTATTTTTTTTTCGTAGCTTGTGTCGTTTATCCAAATATTTAATGTTGTTATTTAAATTATTAATTTTTGTTGATAGAAGAACAAATATGTGTCCTATATAAAAATGCTTGCCAGCAAATTTGTAGATCTTTTTTGGGTGGATAATTTTGTAAGTATTTAAAATCTTTGTGAAATTGTGAAATTTCTGTAAAATCTTTCCGAACAGTTTTGCATTCATTTGAAATCATTAAAATATTTCAAATCTTTTTGAAATCTTTCATTAACCTTTGTTCCTGAAAATGTTTGTGTTTGTTTAAAATCATTGAAATCTTTAAAAATATTTTTAAATTTTTGAAAGCTTTTGAAATTATTAAAAATCTTTTCGAAAATTGAATTTTGGTCTAGTGTATCCTTTTTGAAATCTTTGAAATTCTTGAATTCTTTTAACATCTCTATAAAATTTTGATGAAATCTTTTCGAAATATTTTTAAAAAATCAGAATAAATAAATTATTTCTTAAACTTTAACATAAACTTTCTGTGGATGTATCCAAGATTACTATTAATTTCACACACTTATAAAAGACAATTTTCAATTTAGAGAGAAAGATAGAAAATGATTAAAATCGCATTTCAACCCTAAGATCAAAACTTTTGCAATTAAAAAACATAATAAATTTGTTCCGATGATTTAAAAAAAAATTGTAGACAGTTCAGTTCCTTAGGATGAATTAAAAATCTATTTTTTGAATATAATTAATAAATATCAAAAGTCACTAAAACATTTCATTGAAACATTATGTTTTATGAAAACATAATGTTTGCTGAAGACATCATGTTTCAACAAAACATCAGGTTTCGTCAGTCATTTTGTATTAACATGATCATTTTTCATCAAGTACATCATGTTTTATCAAAAACATGTTTCACCAAAATTATATGTTTTACAAAAACATCATATTTCAACAAAACATCACTTTTCATGAAACATCTTGTTTTTACAAAACATCATATTTCATCAAACCCATCTATCAATAAAATATAATGTTTCACCAAACATGATTTTTCTTAAAAACGTCATATTTTATTCTAACGAAATGTTTCAACTATCATCACGCTTCAACAAAACATCGCGTTTTATAAAAAATTATGTTTCATAAAATATCATGTTTCATTAAAACAGTATATTTCATAAAAACAGTATGTTTTATGAAAACATCCTATTTCAACAAAATATCACGTCTCATCAATCATTTTATATTTGCATGATCATGTTTCATCAAGTAACATCAGCTTTCATACAAACATCACATTTCATTAAAAATCATGATTCGTCAAATCTTACATCACTTTTTATCGAACATCCTGTTTTCAAAAAACATAATGATTTATCAAACCATCATATTCCATGAAAACATGATGTTTCATCAAATAACACGCTTCATCAAAATATCACTTTTATAAAATATCATGTTTCATTCAAACATCCTGTTGTAACAAAATATCACGTTTCGTTAAAAAAATTTCATAAAACATTATTATTAATCAAAATATCATGTTCCATCAAATCTTTATATTTTATCAAACTCCATGTTTCATGCAAAGTTTACGTTTTATAAAAACATGATATTTCAACAAAACATCATGTTTCATCGAATATCCTGTTTTCACAAAACATCATGTATTATGAAAAATTATATTTCATTAAATTATCATCTTTCAATGAAAGATAATATTTCATTGAACATCATGTTTCATCAAAAAGTCATATGTTATCCAAATGATATTTTTTTCAAAGATTACGTTTCATCAAAATATCGTGTTTTAGCAAACATCATATTTCATGAAACATCATGTTTCATGAAATGTCATGTTTCATTAAAACATAATATTTCATAACAAAGTTATGTTTTATGAAAACATCCTGTTTTAACAAACTATCAAGATTCATCAAACATCCTTCTTCATAAAACCTACTAAATTTTAATCCATTTTATCCAAACAAAATTTGTTATCAAAGATAAAAAAAAAACATTCTAGGCCTATGCTGAATTTCCTATAATATTTTTTCGTAAAGGCGCCCTCAGCTTTTACCACTTTCGGTCACGCAAATGTTAAAAAAAATATTTGCTAAGAATGATTAGTGCGATAAAATAAAATTCGTACCTGGCTATAAAATAAAATTTGATTCTAAAAAAAGTATTTAAAAACACCATAAAACACGTTTTTGTTAAAAAAAAGTACTTGCCTAGTCTTTTTAGTCTAGACAAGCAAACATAAATCTTTTAGAACGGAAATATCATTCGAAGGTCAGAATTAATCTAATTGGAAGAATCCATACATATGCAGAACAATTTCTTTTCATTCTCAATCCCCATTTTATACATTAGAGTTTACCTTTACCTAGATTTTATTAATCGAATCACGAAATCGGTGGGAAGCCAGAGTACCACCAAATCATTTCAAGAACAATAAAAAAATTCAAAGCTAATCGAGCCTGTCTATAATTTTCTAATTTGTCTTGAAGCTTTTTAAAAAGGAACCTGGGAAAGTTGACTGAATTAGACTAGCTTTGATTGATTCAACCAAATATTTGATTGACCTAGCAACATTTTGTCCCTGAATCAACCAAATACTCCATCTACTAAAATATTTGGTGAACCCAACCAAAAAATTTAGTTGGGTCAACTAAATATTTTGTTGTTCACATAACAATCATATTCTATGGTTGAACGAACAACATTTTTGTTGATTTAACGAAATTGTTTTCTGAGTGTACTTTTTCAGGTAAAAAGATTAAGTAGGATCAGATATTTGACGTCATAAAATCGCACTAAGACTATATGATGTGTCATATTACATTGAAGATTATCACGTTCTATTATTGCCTCAATGACTCATGAATTCTTTTGATTCGCGCCCACTTCTTGCGTCAGAGGTGTTATATAATGTTAAGCGATTGCTGGTAAATAAAATTCTACTCTGATGATGTCATTACAATTGTAATGAAAAATTTCCAGGAAATTAATGCTGAATATAATATAATATTTGAAGTGAATGATAATTTTTTTAATTAGTCATGTATTTTTGATGAAAGATTACACAGGTTAACAAAAGTAACTTTTTTGTATTACACAACTGGACTAAGCTCATCATTTCAAAGAAACAACATATTTTTTGGAAAAATAATGTTTAGATGATTCATGATGTTTTGTTTAACATGATGATTTTATAAAAAATTATGTTTTCAGCAAATATGTCCTTTTTTAAGATGGCACGATGTTTGTATAAAACATTATGTTTTTATAAAACATGATTTTGGATCCAAATGATGTACTTGATCAAACGTGATGTTTTGTTGAAAGAGAATGATTTTGGGGTAAATAATATTTGTATGGAACATGATGTTTTTATAAGACATGATGATTTGCTGGAACATCATAATTTTTGGAAACACATTGTTTTAATGAAACATGGTATTTGATAAAACAAGAATATTTGATGAAACATGATTTTTTGTTGAAACCTGATGTTCTTATAAAACAAAGAATTTTGATGAAACACGATGTTTTGCTGAAAAATTATGTTTTATGAAACATGCTGTTTTCATGGAAAAAGATTGCATTATAAAACACGATTTTTTAACGAAACATGGTGTTTTATGAAACATTGCGTTTTAATGAATTCTGATGATGTGATGAAACAGGATATTTGATTAAATATGTTTCACAAGTCATAATGGTTTGTTAAAACAGAATGTTTTTATGTCACATAATTTTGGAATGAAACATGATTTTGAGTTAAACCTGACGTTTTTGATAAAACATCATGTTTAAACAAAACAAAGTTTTTATATAACATGATATTTGTATGAAAAAAAGTTTTTATCAAACATAATTTTTTACGAAACACGATGTTTTTGTGAAACATTTTTTTTTTAAACAACGATATTTTTATAAACCGTCGTATTTGATAAAACGCGACGTTTTGTTGTAACATTATGTTTTGACGAAATATGATGTTTGATAATACATCATGTTTCGTTGAAACCGAAGTATTTTATTAAACATACATTTTTGATGAAACATAATATTTTGATGGAAAATAATGTTCTTATGAAACAAGATTTTCAATTAAACCTAATATACTTGATAAAACATGATGTTTGGTAAAACGTGGTCTTTTTTCAAGCATAATGTTTTTTATGAAATATGATGTTTATGTGAAAAGAAAGTTTTTATGAAACATGATGTTTTTATTGAACACGATTCTTTTATGAAACACGATGTTTTGATGAAGCGTGATTTTTCATAAAACATGAAGTTTGGATGCTACATGCTGTTTTTATTAAGCACGATTTTTTTTTGTAAAATATGATGATTTTATGAAACATGACATTTTATAAAACATTGTGTTTTATGAAACATGACGTTCTTATAAAGCAGGATATCTGATAAAACCTTATTTTTTTATGAAACATGATTTTTTATGAGATATGGTTTTTTATAAAACAAGATGTTTTGATGAAGCATGGTTTTTTATAAAACATGACGTTTCGATGAAACATGGTCTCTTTCTGAAACCGAATGTTTATATGAAACATAAATTTAAATTTAAATATGTTGTTTAATGGAACATGAAGATTTGATGAAACATGATGTTTTTATAAAACACGTTTTTCAATTAAAGCTGATGTACTTGATGAAATAGGATGTTTCATCGAACGTGATTTTTTGTTAAGACATGATGTTCTTATGAAACATGATGTTTAAATTTAAAAAAAGTTTTTATGAAACATGATTTTTTCTTGAAACAGGGTGTACTAACATAATGTTTTTATAAAACATGGCATATTTATTAAACAAAATTATTTTATGAAATACGATGTTTTATCTTACATGATTTTTTTATGAAACACAATGTTTCTATAAAGCGTGATGTTTGATGAAACATGATAATTTTATTTCTAATGATACTAACTTTCTGAAAATTTCTATTTTCGAATGAAAATTTATGAAAACACTTAGCGCCAACTCCAACGAAGGCAATTAATGCAACAGCGACGCATATCACGAGGAGCGACACCAAGCTTATAGCATTCTGCACTTTGGCCACGTATTCACCACTCTTACAGAATAAAGTGGCCCAGTACTTATCTACTACGATTTTCAAGTTTATTTAACTCAACTCTGAACTCTTCTTAATTTAAATGTTCTGAAATTGAAATTTTCAAACTTAAAAGATTTAAATTTATTCCAAATGATACTAACTTTCTAGAAATTTCGATTTCCGCTTTAAAATTTCTGAAAGCACTTAGTGCCAACTCCAATAAAGGCAATTGAAACTTCCAGCGACGCATATCACGAAGAAAAAAATGGCCCAGTCCCCATCTTCTACGATTTTTAAGTTTATCTAACTCAACTCTGAAGTCTTCTCAATTTAAATGTTCTGAAATGAAAAATTTTGAAAGTTAAAAGGTTTGAATTTATTCTTAATGATACTTACTCTCTGGGAATTTCGATTTTCGCTTTAAAATTTCAGAAAGCACTTAGTGCCAACTCCAAAAAACACAATTGACACTTCCAGCGACGCATGTCGCGAGGAGCGACACCAAGCTCACAGCCTTCTGTAATATAGCGACATACTCACTATTCATATGGGAAAAAGTGCTCTGGCCCCTATCGACTTGATAATAATTAGAAGATTGTCGCATTGAACTTTAAAGAGTTTTTAAGTTCATTGTTCTGAAATGGACATTTCTAACTCAGAAGATTTCTAATGATGGTAAATTTCTGATTATTTCGATTTTCGCATAGAAATGTATGAAAGCACTTAGTATTAGTAACTCCAAAGAAGGCAATCAACCCGTTCTGCGACGCATATCACACGGAACCACATATTGATTATTCATATGGAAAAATGGTCTGTCCCTTATCTCCTAAACTTGAAAATTTTTTTGCATTCATCTCTGATGTCTTCTTAATTCAAATGTTCTGAAATGAAAATTTTCAAACTCAGAAGATATAAATGTATTCTTAATGATACTAACTTTCCCAAATTTCGATTTCCAAATGAAAATCTGTGAAAGGACTTAGTACCAAATCCAATGAAGGCAACTAACACATCCAGCGACGCATATCGTGAGGGGCAACACAAAGCAAGCAGCCTTCTGTACCTTAGCCGAATATTTGCTATTCATACGGGAAGAAGTGATCTGCCCCTATCGACTTGATAATATTTAGAAGATTGTTGCATTGAACTTTAAAGAATGTTCTGGTTCATTATTCTGAAATGAAAATTTCTAACTCAGAAGATTTTCAATGTTGGTAAATTTCTGATCATTTCGATTTTCGCATAGAAATGCATAAAAGCACTTAGCATTAGTAACTCCAATGAAGGCAATCAACGCGTTCAGCGACGCATATCACACGGAGCCACATATTGATTATCCATATGGAAAAATGGTCTGTACTTTATCTCCTAAGCTTGGAAAGTTTTTCGCATTCATCTCTGATGTCTTCTTAATTTAAATGTTTTCAAATGGACATTTTCAAACTCAGAAGATTTAAATTTTTTCCTAATGATTCTAACTTTCTAAGAATTTCGATTTCCACATGAAATTTTTGTGAAATCACTTCGTGCCAACTCTAATGAAGGCAATTAACACATCCAGCGACGCATATCACAAGGAGCGACACCAAGCTTACAGCCTTCTGTACCTTAGCCGCATATTTGCTATTCATGCGGGAAAAATAGTCTACTCTATCTACTATCATTTTAAAGATAATCGCACTCAACTCTGAAGTCTTCTTAATTGAAGTTTTCTGCAATGAAAATTTCCAATCTCAGAAGATTCAAATTCATTCCTAATGATACTAACTCTCCAAAATTTCGATTTCCAAATAAAAATCTGTGAAAGCACTTAGTACCAAATCCAGTTAAATGAAACTAACACAACCAGCGACGCATATCACGAGGAGCGACACAAAGCTCACAGCCTTCTGTACTCTAGTTACATATTTGCTATTCATACGGAAAAATGGTCTATACTCTATCTACTACTCTTTTAAAGTTTATCGCACTCATCTCTAAAGTATTCTTCATTGAAGTGTTCTGCAATGGAAATTTCTATACTCGGAAGATTTAAATTTATTCCTAATAATACTAACTTCCTAGAATTTCGATTTCCGCATGAAAATCTGTGAAAGCACTTAGTACCAAATCCAGTTAAATGAAACTAACACATCCAGCGACGCATATCACGAGAAGCGACAAAGATCGCAGACTTCTTTATATTTGCTTTTCATACGGAAAAATGGTCTATACTCTATCTACTACTCTTTTAAAGTTTATCGCACTCATCTCTGAAGTATTCTTCATTGAAGTGTTCTGCAATGGAAATTT
>NC_046665.1:118874831-118885109 GCF_010883055.1 Belonocnema kinseyi | reverse complement strand
TGTTCTAGACGGAGTTTGAATTAAGAAATTAGAGTGCTCTACATTTTTTTTAACCTTAGTCACATATTTCTTTAAATTATGTTAGGAAATATTGTGCATTACTTGGAAATGTATCATTTCAAATTTGATAAACTATTTAAAAAAAATAATTGGTGATTTATTTATTTATTTAATTTTCTTCAAAACGAATCTTGTTTTAGAGGTTTCTCCTAAGTTTGGCGTGATACCTCTTTTAATCTGAGCGTCAAAATTTAATGGAATGAAGCCTGACTTTACATGCAAATCAGGTTACAATAAGTAAAGTGAGGCTTCCTGTAAATCAGATTTCTTTAATTACATTTACGATTATCTTAAAACTGTTTAAAAAGATGTTTTTGAAAATGAGAAATTAGAAACAGATTTGCATCCACGAGTTTTAAAAATAAATTTTCAGATTTATTTAGAATAAATGCAGAAAACAACCTGTTTAGAGTCCCGCATAATCAATGTCTGAACAGACGGATGATTCAGAACGTTTCTGTAGTTACGTGTTTTGCCCACGAATTGCTATTAGAACCCTGACACCCTGACCAGAATTCGATCGATATTCAAGGCAATATAATCCAAGGAAATCTACATTAATGCATTTATTATTGTTATCATTATTAATATTATACATATATATTTAATTTAAGTAATATTTAGTATTTTCACCAACCCTATAAAGTTAAACACGAAAGTTAAAAAAACCGTAAATTTTTAGCAATTGTCTGAAAGAACATATTTAACAACAATAATAAATGGGTTAAATAAATACTCGGATAATAATTATCTCACAATAACTGAAAAATCGAAAACAAGTTGAAATTTTCGTAAAAATCGCAACTTTCTAGCATTACTCTAAGAAAAGATAGTTATAAACAATAATAAAATTGTTAAAAAAATTTTGGTTGGTAAGTTTGATTAATTATTACCGAAATCTAACTAGAAAGTTTTAAAAAGTTAGAAATTTCAGAAAAAATGCATTTTTTTATCACTATTCTGCGAGAAAATTGTTATGAATAATAATAAATTGTGCAAACATATTTTTGTTAATTTTGACTCATTGTTACCTCAATTTAACTGAAACTTTGATTAATTATTATCTTAATCTAACTAAAAAGTTGACAAAAAGTTGCAAATTCAAGAAAAAACCACAACTTTCTAGGATTAATTTAAGAAAAATGGTTATAAACAATAATGAATTATTTATTTGTTAAATTTCAATTAATTAGGCCCTCGCTTTAACTGACAAGTTAAGAAAAAGTTGAAAATTTAAGAAGAAACTACAACTTTCTAGGATTATTCCAAGAGAAAATTGTTATAAACAATAATAAATTGTTTATTTTTTTAATTTTAATTGATTAAGTTCTCGATTTAACTGACAAGTTGAGAAAAAGTTGAAATTTGCAGAAAAAACTGGAACTTTCCAGAATTACTCTAAGAGAAGATTATTGTTAACAAGAATAGATTGTTTAAACAAATACTGTGCGAACTTGCATTAATTATTACCCCAATCTAACTGAAAAGTGGACAAAATTTGGATATTCAGAAAAAAACCGCATTTTTCTATCATTATTTAAAAATAATATTGTTATAAACAATAGTAACTTGTTTTAACGACTAATTTTGATTAATTTCAACAAATTATTACTTTAATCTAACTGAAAAGTTCACAAAAAGTGAAATTTAAAAAAAAACCGTAACTTTCTAGCATTGCTCTGAGTGGATATAGTTATAAAACATTAATAAATTGTACAAACAATTTTTTTCGTTGAATTTGGATACTTTTTACCTCATTTTAACCGCAACTTTCTACCATTATTCTGAGAGCATATTTTTATAAATAATTATAAATACTTGAAACAAACATTTTAGTTAACTTTGTTTCATTATTACTTCAATATAACTGAAAAGTTAAAAAACGTTAAAAATATTAAAAAAACCGCAACTTTCTAGCATTACTATAAGGGATAATAGTTGTAAAAATAATAATTATTTCTTTAAACAGATAATTGATTAAATTAAATTAATTATTATCCTATAATAACTGAAGGGTTGATAAAAGGATCAGTAAACAAAAAAACTAAACCCCAAGTTTCTGGCAGTATTCTAAGAGAATATTGTTATAAACAATAATAAATTGTTTAAACGCGCATGTTTGTTAAATTTGTTTAATTATTACCTTACTCTAAGCTTAAAATTTTCAAAAATGTCGATATTTTCAGAAAAAACAGCATCTTTCAAGAATTATTCTAAGAGAAGATAGTTATAAACAATAATAAATTGTTGTAATAAATAATTGACTAACTTGAATTTATTTTTAGCTCAGTCTAACTGAAAAGTTGGCAAAAAGTTTGAAATTTACAAAAAAAACCGTCTTTTTCTAGCATTATTCTAAACGAATATTGTTATAAACAATAATAAATAACTGAAAAGTTGGAGAAAAATTCAGAAAAAACCGCGACATTCTACCTCTAGTTTCAACGAAAATTGCTATAAACAATAATAAATAGTTTTAAACAATTTTTAAAAATATATAATTACCAGTCGAATGTCCTAATTGATGTATTATAAATAATTGGTCACAAAAAACAAAGAAGTATCAAATCCAAAAAGTCGAGGAAAAATACATGTCATACTTTCCCTCCTCTACTCCCCCTTCATTCTCCTACTTCCCCTCTTCACACTTCAACCTTTGCTTCCCCTCCGTCATCCAACTTCTTCCTCATCTGCTTTCTCCTCTCCTCACTTCTCTTCACATTTTTCCTTATTTCCCCTACTTATCAACCTCTATTTTCCAACTACTTTCCCTAATTCCTTCCTCTCATTTATCCTCCCTTACTCTATTTCCCCTCCCCTTGTGAGTTGTAAGTTTTGAGTTGCGCATTCGGGAATTTAAAATTTCGGGATGAAACATTTTCGGTAGTTTAATTTTCTTTCGGGAAGTTGAAATGTCGGTAAGTTATATAAAATGCGAGGAAAAGCAATTAAGGAAATTCTAGTTGAAAAATTAATAACAAACTTTAACCTTGACCCCTCTTGACCATACTTCCCCTCCCCACACTTCAGCCTTCGCTTCCCCTCCCTTGCCTGACTTCTTCCTGAACGACTTCCTCCTTTCCTCACTTCTCCCTACATTTCTCCTCACTTGCCCTGCTTACCCATTCCTATTTTCCAATTAAATTACCTAATTACGTCCCCTCATTTCCCCTACTTCCCTTCATTTCTCCTCGTTTTCTCTATTTCCTCCTCCCTTGTGAGCTATGAGCTATAAGTTGTAAGGTGTGCTTTCGGGAACCACCTTCTTCCTCCCTTAATTCCTCCCCTCTTCACCCCCCATATTTCCCCTCACTTTCCTTTCCGAACCACCCCTATTTTCTAAGCCCATCTCCCAATTCCTTCCCTCCATTTCGCTGTACTTCCTCTATTTTCCCTCCCTTTGTGAGTTGTGAGCTATACATTGTGAGTTATGTGTTTCTCTTTCTTGAATTTAAAAATTCGGGTTGAAACATGTTCGGTAGCTTAACTTTCTTTCGGGAAATTGAACAGTCAGGAAGTTATATAAAATAAGAGGAAAAGCAGTTAAGGAAATTCTGGGGAAAAAATTATTAACAAACTTTAACCTCTACCTCTCTTCACCCTACTTCACCTCCCCACACTTTAAATTTCGCTTCCCCTACCTTGTCCAACTTCTTCGTCTATTCCCTCCTTTCCTCACGCCCACCACATTTCCCCTCACTTCGTCTACTTACCCACCCCTATTTTCTAAATATTTCACCTTATTTTCTCTACTTACTTCTTCTTTACCCTACTTTCTCTCCCCAAACTTCAACTTTCGCTTTTTCTCCCCTTTGTCCAACTTCTTCCTCATTTAATTCCTCCTCTCCTTACTCCTCACATTTGCCCTTACTTCCCACACATTTTTCCTCACTGTCCTTACTTACCCACCTATATTTTCCAATTACTTCCCCTAATTCCTTCCCCGCCTTTTCCCCTCACTTCCTCTATTTCCCCTCCCCGTGTGAGTTGTGGGTTGTGAGTTTTGAATTGCGCTTTGGAAAATTTACATTTTCGGGCTTAAACTTTTTCGGTAGTTTAATTTTCTTTCGGGAATTTCAAATGTCGGAAATTTATACAAAATAAGTGAAAAAGCAGTTAAGAAAATTCAAGAAAAAAATTATTAAAAAACTTTATCCTCTGGAGTAGGAAAGGCTAAATTATCGAACTTCTAGAACCGTTGAATAATTGATTGATAAAAAGTACAAACTTCTGATGGATAATTATTTCATTCTTGGAACTGAAACTTGTCACCACTCCTTCAATTAACGGCATTAAATCAATACTCCTACGTTGATATTCCATAAACGCGACCCCCCCCCCCCCCCCCCCCCCCCCCCCCCCCGGCTCTTATAAGTCAGGTAAAAAAATTTTATAGATTAATTTATTTTTATATGACAATTTATATCCAACATGAATTTTCTTAAAGCTCATAAAATTTCGCACTTTTTAAAATTTGTTTATTTATTAAAATTTAATAAAAAAAATAGGGGCAAAAATTCTGTTGACTTTTAAAGAGTGCCGTTTCTTGATAAATTCTTGGATTTATTCTAAAATACTTAGAATGTAATGAACCAACTATAAAAACTTTTTTATCATCTTATGAATTTATAAACTAAAATTCCATGTTGAGGAATTAACTGCTAATTATTTAGTAACAACCTCTTGATATCAATCGATAATATTTGATTATTACTGAAAAAAACGTAATTAACAAAAGAAAGGAATTCTTCTGTTTTGAACACGCTTCGTTTTTTGTGATTTTTTTGTTTGCATAAATTTGATTAGAATTAATAAAATCCAATAAGAAGTTCCAACTATTCTTGGTTAAAAGTTAATTCTTTTTAATTTAAAAGTTTACTATTATATTTTTGGTTGAAGATTGTACTGTTTTGTTGAAAAATCGTTTTTAGTTAAAAATTCAACTACTTTGGTGAAAATTCTTATTTTTTACTGACTATGACTATTTTTTATCTAAAATAGAAAAATATTTTTTGGTTAGAATATCAACTTAACATTTTGGTTGAGAATTCATCTGTTTTGTTAGAAATTCGAATGTTTTTTGTTTTTAATTTTACTTTCAAAACTAGTTGTGTGAATGTTGAACACTTTTGTTCAAACATTTCTTAAAAAGTTTTATCATTTTAGTCCAAAGCTGAACTATTTTGTTGAAAATTAAATATTTTTAAGTTGAAAATTCAACTTTTTAGTCGTAAAAGCGATTTTTCGGTTAATAATTAATTTTTTTCTGAACTTTTATCTTTGTTAGTTGAAAATTCAACTATTTGGTTGAAAATTTAATTGTTTTGTTAAACATTAAACCAATTTATTAAAAACTCCACTTTAAGTTTGAAAATTTAACATTTTTATGGAAAATACGTCTTTTTAGATTTAAAATTAATATTTTTTATATTGAAAATTCAACTTTAAAAAAAATGATTATTTGTAATATCAAAATTCTGGGTGGAAAATTCAACTGTCTTCTAAAAAATTGGATTTTCTAGCTTAAAGATTCGATTATTTAGTTAAAAATGCAACTATTAGTTGAAAATTCGTTTTTTTTGTTGAGAATTAATTTTTTCAACTAAAAATGTAAGTATTCCATTTTTGGTTGAAAATTGATCATTTCTAGCGGAAAATTCAACTATTTGTTTGAAAATTTATGTATTTTGTTGAAAAATAATTTTCCTGATTAGTGATCGAACTATTTTGTTTAAAATTCATCTTTTTTGGTTAAAGATTCATAATTTTGGTTAGAAATTTATATTTTCGGGATCAAAATTCAAGTGTTTTGCAGAAAATTCATCTTTTTGTTGAAAATTTACCTTATTAGTTAAAAATTTAACTATTTTTATAAAAATTTATTTATTTCTTGGAAAATTAACTTTTCTTTTAAAAAATCAGATTTCTCTGTTAAAAAAATTCATTTGTTTTGTTGAAATTTCGCTCTTTTCTGGTTAAAAATTATTTTTTTTTGTTTTGAAAATTTATCTGTTACATTTTTGGTTATAAAATAATTATTTATAAAATAAAAATTCAACTATTTGGTAGAAAATTAATGCATTTTGTTGAAATTTCATATTCTTGTTGAGGATTTAACTATTTAGTTCAAAATTAGGCTCAAGCTGGTTGAAAATTCTTTTTTTTTTAATTAGAAAATTAAATTTTTTTACAGAAAATGTGACGATTTCATTTATTTCTTTTAAAATTGATCTTTCTTAATTGAAATTTCATATATTTTTTTGAGACTACCCCTATTTAAAAATAAACTGTTACGATTTTTAATTTGATTCAGCTTGTTGAAAATTCGTCTTATGGTGGAAAACTCATGTTTCATAGTAAAAAAATAAATATTTCATAGTTAACAGAGATTTTTTGTAAAAAACTTAACTCTCTTTGGTAAAATTTTAATATATTTTGTTTGAAATTTTGATTATTAAGTCGAAAGTATATTTTTATAGGTCGAAAATTTAACTATTTTCATGAGGTTATCTTTTTTGTTAAAAAATTTCAATAAAAAAATTTATTTCCCTATTATTCCCCTATTTTCATAAAAAATCGACCATAAAAAATAGCCTAAAATGGTTAACTTAGATTATGTACGGCACCAAATTAAATTTTTTTTTTAATTGGCTTTGAGAAATCTCCTGTAAATTTAATCCCCTTGAATTAAAAAAAAAATGCAAATCGGATGAAAATTGAAGACTGTAGCGATTTCTGAATAGTAAGACCCAAGATCTATCATCCCACTCTGCACTGTGAGGTGGATGGTTTCACGTTTCTGCAATATTTACTTTACCCAATCATCTTAATTTTACAAAGAAACAACCAGCGAATTAAAAGAATATTTAATAAATGTTTATTTAGCATTTTCTTTTTTTGTTTTTTTGTTGTTGTAAAATAATTCGATTTTGTGTCAGCTTGTGCGAACAGCGAACTCTTTAGCGAATCAGGATGTGGCGGAGTCCAAGCTAGTTCTGGATAGGAGGCAAGCACAGATGAAGGCTGGGAACACCAGGCAGACAGGCGAGACCCCGCAATGACCCGGCAGGATCGATGCCCTCGATACCACGCTTTACTCTCCCAGCTACCTGCTTGTGCACGCTGTCCTTGCTTGAGCTCACTCTCCGTGCGCTGTCTGACGGTTCCTGCACCAACTGACGGTTCCTGCACTGGTTGGCGGTTCCTGCACTGGCTGGCGGTTCCTGCACTTGTTTGCTCTTACCACCACGCATGGTGGAGCTATACCACCCGCGGGCGCCGGTGCCCCTACGGCGCCCCCAGCTATCCCAGCTACGCTTTATCGCCGATACTACGTTCTAACACTCTACCATAAGTGAAAAGTGCACATGATATATTGCGTATGACCGAGATTACGGATGAAAAAGGCTCAAAGATCCTGCCTGGGAGTGAGCTTATGCTTATAGCTAACGAGACGGCAATTTAATTCCCTCATGAGATGAGTGAAGAGATATTATAAAAAACTTGGAAAATCATATTTTCCCTAGACTTCCGCGTAAATTTGAGAGGAACGTAAATTCTCTCCCCTTAAGTTCCAGTATGGGCAGAACACGATGAAAAATTAATCTTTTAATCATCTTTATTTCATAAAAGGAAAAACGAGCGAATTTAAAACATCCAAGGGAAATTAACTTGGAAATTCATGTATTTTGTTGAAAACTTATTTTTTTTATTAAAAATGTAAAAATTGCATTTTTTGTAAAAAATTAGATTTTGTAGTAAAAAATTTATGTATTTTCTTGAAATTTTATTTTATAAATTACAAAAATTTTCAAGTGAACATTTTTCAGTCATTTGAAAAAACATTCAACTATTGTGTTGAAAATTCCTCTTTTTGGGTTAAAAATTTAACTATCTTAATACAAATTTACCTATTTTGTTAAAAATTTACATTCTTAGTTGAAAATTCAACCACTTGTTTGAAAGTTGAAATGATTTCTTAAAAGTTCAGTTTTCTGCCGAAAATGGTTAAATCTAATTAAAAATGGTTTTGTTGGAAATTGAACTATTTTCTTGAAAATTCAACTATCTGGCTAAAAGATTATGTATTTGGTTAAGAATCCATTTTTGTTTATAACAAATTAAACTTCATGCTTAAAAATTTAATCATGTTGTGTAAAATTCATGTATTTGATTTAAAATAATTATTTTAAATCAAATTTATCTTTTTCAATTAATAATAAATTGACGATATGTTTGGAAATTCATGTATTGAAATGAAAATGTATGAAAATTCATGTTTTTTGTAGAAAATTAATTTTGTTGGTTGCAAATTCAACTACTTGATTACAAGTTGAAATACTTTCTTCAAAATTTTGTTTTCTTGTTAAAGATTCTTGATTTTCGTTAAAAATGGGCTATTTAAAAATTTAATTCGAACTGTTAAAATTTTCGAGTGCTAAATTTAAATTTTCAACATTACAATATTAATTCTCCATTTCAAAATTTGAATTTTCAAGTAAAAGTTTTGAATTTTAATGTTATTAAAGCGACTTAAAAAATAATAATTCTGCTTAAAAAGATTTATGTACAAACAAACTTTTGAATTTCATCATTATAATTTTATAAGCAAGGCAAGAAAATTTGGTATTTAATTTTTTTCGAATTAATAGAGATTTTTTTATATTTTTTTCATTTTTATTGAGTTCAAGGACGGCAAATTTTGAATTTTAAAAATTCTTATAGACATTAAATAGAGAAAATTGTGATTCCTAATATTTTCTGAGTTGCAAGATGGTTAATTTTTATATTTTAATTTTTTTACTGAGTTGGAAGGAATAAAATGTTGTATACAATTTTTTGAAGAGGGCCTTTTTTGTTTTTATCATTTTTATTGAGTTGGAAGGGATAAAAGTTTACATTTTTTTCTGAACTGAAAGATACCATTTTTTTAATCATTTTTATTGAGTTGAAGGGGGGAACTTTTATTTCAATCTTCTTTCTTAATTGAAAGAGGAAAATTAAAAAATAATATTTATATTAGTCAGAAGGGAGGAAATTCTGATTTTATTTTTTTTCTGCATATAAAGAGGGACATTTTTTATATTTTACATTTTTATTAAGTTGTAAGGGAGGGAATTTTGGGTATTAATAATTTTTCTGAATTGGAAGCGGTGAATTTTACGTTTTTAACATTTAGGTGAAAGGTGGGTACTTTTTTCAATTTTGGTAATTAATTTAAAAAAATGTTGTTTCCTACATTTTTATTAAATTTAGGGTGGAAAAGTTTGGTATTATAAACGTCTTTATTAAGTTTAAAAAGAGGAAATTTTTATTAATAATTTTTTCTCTGAAAGAAAATGATATATTGGATTTATATTTTTTAGCCAGAAATCTTGGTTCAATTGGTAAGTTTTAACAGTTTTTATTTAATAAATGTAACATTTTAGGTATTTGAAAAGTAATTTTAGAATTAAAAATATTTGAGGCTTTTATTTTTAAACTTTAAATTTAAAAAAAGTTCCACTTGGATTGCTTTACTTTGCAATTTAGTTGCAGGAATTTTTTTTATTGAATTTTATTGAATTATTGAATTCCAGGGTTGTTTTTTAAAAAAATTGAATTTTTTGGGAGCGTCCCCATAAATCAAAGAAATTTTTTTCATTTGAACTCTATTGAAGATTCTTGAATAGATGCTTGTAATGAAAAGAATTCTGTATATAGGAATCGCTCGAAGCAAAAGGCGTTACGTAATCGTTTTACCAGCTCAATGACAATATTCTCCCTCTGTAATTATTATGAAATGCTTCGTAACAACCCCCTATAAATAACTTGTAGTAGGTGGAAGCCTTTGCTTTACACTCTCTACTCTGCAGCCTGTATGTTGTTAATGTATAAGGTCGATGAATACTGGGAACAAAAAAGCCAAGGGAAAATGTGATATAACGGCTAGGTCGATATTCACAGGGGTGAGCGCCCTAGGTTCTGTTGTCCCGTCGCGTCGAGTCGAGTTTCTCAACTGCGGCTCGTCTGCTCTGTTCTTTCTTGTGCAGAAGTTTTAATGAAATTTGGCCAAGCCGACGACGGCGGATATGCGTCGCTGGAAGCGTTAATTGTCTCCATTGGAGTTGGCACTAAGTGCTTTCACAGATTTTCATGCGGAAATCGAAATTCTAGGAAGTTAGTATTATTAGGAATAAATTTAAATCTTCTGAGTATGGAAATTTCCATTGCAGAACA
>NC_046665.1:118861298-118874731 GCF_010883055.1 Belonocnema kinseyi | reverse complement strand
ACTATACTCTTCCATCCCTTTCCTTTTCCTCCTTACCATCTCAACACTGCTGATCTTCTCATATTTCCTCTCTCGTATCCTCCTCTACTTCTCCACCCATCACTTACCCTCTCCTTTGCCCATCCTCCTCAATTCCCCTGCCCATCCATTCGTAATCCCCCTTCCACGCACCTCACCACTACTTCCCCTCCCATCCTATACTTATCCATCACTTTCCCTCTCATCCTTACCATCCCGCTCCTCTCATATTTTCACTCCCATTTACTCGTCTACCTCCTCACCCACAACTTACCTTTCCATTTTCCCCATCTTCCTTACTTCTCCTTAATAGACCTCCTACTCTACCTTCTACACTTCTCACACTAGTTTCCCTCCCCTAATATACTTATGCATGACTTTCTCGCTCCTCCTTGCCATCCCAACTTTCCTGCTCCTCTCATATTTCGGCTTCCCTATCCTCCTCTCATTCCCTATCCATCACTTACTCTCCCCTTTGCCCATCCTCCTTACTTCCCCTTACCAGCCCTTCCTACTCCCCCTTGCACACTCCTCATCACTACTTTCCTTCCCCTCCTATACTTCTTACTCTCCTTTTCCCATTCCTTCTTCTCATCTTATCTAATACTTACCCTCCCTTAATACTTCCCAACCCTTTCCCTTCTCAGCCTTCTTCTATCATCTCCTTCAAAGATATAGTTTCTCTCACTCCCCTTCCCTTACTCCCCACTTCTCCTGATCCTCCAATTTTTTCTTTTTCCTCTTCTCTCCTAATTTACCGGGTAGTCGTCAATTCGCCAACGACTGCCTGGGACCTCTTCCCCTTCTACTGCGCTTGCGAGCGTCGAATTCCCCTCCTGCACTACTAACTGGGAACATGGTCGAAGTATTCGCCGACGCAATGCTTCTTTTTACTGCGCATGTGTCGTTGAGCGCGGGCATATTTAAAACTAATAAATTAGTTTTTTTTCTCTTGTGACGTCAAATTGTAGTTGAATAATAGATATTTCAATAGAGTAACATTTTTCAAGTACAAACATCCACGCGCACATTGAACTATAAATGAAATATGTGCTTTTCAATCAATATTCAATCAATTTTCAATCAAAGCAGTTGGATTTTAAACAAATAATGAATAATTTTTAAACAAATTACTATATTACATCCATTATTACAATTTTTATACAAAGTTATAGAATTTACTGTTTCATACTATAATATTATTAGGGTGGCGATTCGGTGCACGATTTCAAATTTCCGGGCATTTTCTGGTTTTCCTCGATCATGTTTTTAAATTTTTCCGGTCAACTAAAAGTAACATATTCATATTTTCTGCAAAACGGAAACATTTATTTTAATTTATCACGTTCATTCTAAACATCCTTTAACACACAAAACAAAACTTTGCAATATTAATAAATTCTGAAATGAATACTTCAATTTCCTAATATGAAATATCAATTTTTAACAAAAATGGAACAGTTAAACTTTCGTTTGAAAAAATTAGATTTCTACCAAAAAAATTGATTTACAACAAAATAGTTTAATTTTTAACCAAAGTTATAAATTTTCAAATAAAATAATGAATCTTCAACTAAAATAGTTAAATTTTACACCAAAAAGATTAATTTTCAACTAAAAAATAATAATTTTCAACTAAAAATGTTATAGTAGCATTTTTAGTTAAGAACTTAATTTCAAACCAAACATCAAAGTTTTCAACTAAAACCATCAATCTTTAACTGAAATAGTTGAATTTTCAAACAAAAAAATTACTTTTCACTAAAAAAGATAAATTCTCAACCAAAACTTAAACAATTAAATTTTAAGTTAAAAAATCAATATTTTACCAAACAGATGAATTTTTAACTACAATCGAATTTGTAAACGAGGAAATATTCATGTTCAACTTTAAAACGTAGTTGCCAAAGTTTCAACCAAAAAGATAAATTTTTAAACAAAACAATTAATTTACTAACAAAAACGCCGTATTTTTAACGAAATCTCCAAAACTTCGAAATGAAAAACATGAATTTTTAACTGAAAAAATTAATTTTTAAACAAAAAGATTAATTTATTACCAAAAAAGAAAAATTTCCAATCAAGCTCAAGAATTAAATAGAATTTTTCAGAAAGACAATTTTTTTTAATTTTTAAAAAAGTAGTTCAACTTTAAAACCTAGTTATTAAAATTTAAACCAAAAGATAAATTTAAAAAAAGATTGATTTCGACAGAAAAAACGATTCTTTATCGAATTTCAATCATTCTTAACTAAAAAATATGAATTTTTAAACAATAACATTAACTTACTATCAAAAAAGACGAATTTGTAATTAAATTCATGAATTCTAAACCAGAAAGTTAAATTTTTAAGAAAGACAACATTTTTTTAAATTTTCAAAAAATTAGTTCAACTTTAAAACCTCGTTATTAAAATTTAACCAAAAAGATTAATTTTTATACAAAAAGATTAGTTTTCTACGGAAAACAAAGAGTTTTTGACAAAATTCAAGAATTCGCAACAAAAAAGTTGAATTTTCCACTAAAAAATATAAATTTTTAAACGAAAAGATTAATTTACGACCAAAAAAGACGAATTGTCAATAAAATTCAAGACTTCTCATCCAAAAAGTTAAATTTTTAAGAAAGAAAGACAACATTCTTTTGAAATTTTAATAAAGTATTTAAACTTCAAAACCTATTTGTTAAATTTGTAACCAAGAAGATGAATTTTTATACAAAAAGATTCGTTAAAAAAAATTTTTTATTCAAATTTATGAATTCTCAACAAAAAGGGTAAACTTTTAATTAAAAAAAAAAAGAATTTTTAACCAAAAAATTGAATTTTCAACTAAAAAATAAAACAAATTTTAACAAAAAGATGAATTTTTAACCAAATTCAAGAATTCTGAATTAAACAGTTAAATTTTCAACTAAAAAGTGAAAGTTATAGAAATATTAATTCACACTAAAAAAAGAGGAATTTTGAATAAAATTCAACAATTCGTAACCAAAAAGTTGAATTTTCAACTAAAAAAGTTCAATTTATAAAAAGATTAATTTTCTATTAAAAAATTCGAATTTTCATCTAAAAAATCATTTTGAAACGAAAAGTTTAATTTTCCACTAAAAAACATTATGAATAAACATTAGTTTACTATGAAAAAGACGAATTTTTAATCAAATTCGAAAGTTATCACCCAAAAAGTTAAACTTTTAACTAAAACATAAGAATTTTTTAAACAAAAAGATTAATTTACTAAGAAAAAAGACGAATTTTCAATAATATTCAAAAATTCTCAAACTGAACGTTGAATATTCAACCAAAAAAGGTAAATTTATAAAAAGACGAATTTTAAGAAAATTCAAGAATTCTAAATTAAAAAGTTGAATTTTCAACTAAAAAAATGAAATGGATACAAAGATTAATTTACTACGCAAAAAGACGAATTTTTAACAAAATTCAAGAATCCTGAATCAAAAAGTTGCATTTTAATAATCTAAAAAATCATGTTTAAACAAAAAGTTTAATTTATTACCAAAAAAGACGAATTTTCAATAATATTCAACAATTCTCAACCAAAAAGTTGAATTTCCCAGTAAAAAAAATTATGAACAAAGATTAATTTACTATAAAAAAGACGAATTTGTAATTAAATTCGAAAGTGATCAACCAAAAAGTTAAACTTTCAACTAAAAAAGATTATGAATTCGAAAGATATCAACCAAAAAGTTGATCTTTCATCTAAAAACATAAATTTTCAAACAAAGAAATTAATTTTTATACAAAAAGATTAATTTTCTACTAAAAAAGTTACCATATTTACTTTTAAAAATTGTTTTTTAATTTCTAACAGGGTAATATGCGTGTAATTTTACTTTGACTGCCCCCCCCCCCCCACACACACTTATTTCCAACTGTAGGTTTCGTAAGACGTAGTTTACGGACGATCCCTTACAATTTTCTTCTGCCATCCTTCTTATTTCCCCTTCTCACCCCTTCCACACTTCTCCCCACTAATTCCATTCGGCTGCCCTAATTCCCATTTTCTTGAATTTTGTTTTATACCAAAGTTATTAAAATAAGCCAATTTTACACTCCGAACAGAGACTGAATATCTAAGAAAGGTTTACAGTAAACTCTTCACAAAACGCCTTTTTTGCCACTCAATGCGCGTGCGCGATACGATATTCAAATAATCCGCCAATGCGTCCCAGAGACGTTTCCCGCCAGGACCTAGAGGCGTGGCGTAGCCATACAGGCGCTAGGTGAGTAACTCGGTTCCGAGAATTAGGCGTTTTGTGAGAGTCTGCTCTAAGTCAATTATTTGTGGAGTAAAATGAGGCAATTCTATTTCGAGATTAGAGCATGATTCTAACGGCCTTAATGCCGTTAATTGAAGGAGTGATGGCAATCTTAGTTCTAAGAATGAAACAGCAATATATAAACATCGCAAATTAGTTTCTATTTCATTTTAATTTATACAATTTTTTGTAGGCCTGTGGAGCCGGAGATCGAATGAATCTAACTGGCAATGGTATGGAGCGAAGCCTCGTCGTCTCCGGAGTCACGGTTCCCACCAAGGCAGCTTGACGGAGCTACACACACCTGTTGGTGCGAATCGCCAAGCACGGCTGCGACGCCACAACCCTCTGACGACGGGCCTCCGGATCCACAGCAGCTCTCGCAGCATGACCCCTCCACCTCGACGCAGGAGCAGTCAGAGTCATTGCAGCAGGATCTGGAGTCTCACCTCCAAGAGGATAATGATCAGGGAGAACCCGGTCGCTGCATCTCCTGTGGACAGAAACGAAAAGTTGAGATGTTTTATACTATCGAGGATCTGGATGCGATAGAGCCTGCCCCAGTGGACGCACGTTTCACGGAGCAACTCTGTGGATGTGAGGAGCTTGGTGCCACTGGTGGAAATCGACCTGATCTTCGAAAAATCCGCAGCACGGAAACCAGGTGGGCCAACACTAGCTTCCTCTCGCCAGACGACGCCTTGTGGGGCCTCAGAAGAAATGCGAGTGATGGTACAGAGTACAGGTGGGAACTTCACGCTTCAAAAACTGATCTGGAGCTTTCAAAAAAAGGCAAGTGTAGCTGCCACAGTCTCTTAACTCCTGAAAAGAAACCAGAAAGGGGGGATCTCAGGAAGCATCACAGTGCGGAGTATGATAAATGGTCTATCCAAGGCCTTCTCACTCCGCAACATGATCTTAGAAAGCATGCAAGTGACGATACCAAGATGGCTCGAGAAGCCCGATGGACTCTTCAGGTCCCAGAAGTCCTGCCTAATCCGAAACCGAGGTGCACTTGTCCTAAATCTAAAATCGTTGCACCTTCACCTACACTTGAGAGAGAAGATCGTCCACACATGCGGGAACTCGTCCCTTCAAGATCTTTGGAGAAACCAACACTTCAGGTGGAGAGACCGGAGTTGAGAAAACACGCTAGCGAGGATACTAGGCATGCCCAGGATGAGCAGATTCAAGATCGAGCTCGGCAAATTAGACCCGTACCTAGCACTAGTGCCGAGGGTTCAACCTCCAGACCCACTGATCTTTTCAAATCTCTCGTAACGCTTTCCCAAGACAGGAAGTCAAACAAGGAAAAGGTCGCAAGTCCAGAGAATAAGAAAAGCCTCCGATCGAGGTGGGCCAGTAAACCTCACTTTTCTCTCCCCGTTCAGAAGGACTTCAGATGGTCTAAGAGTCATGATGATCCAAAGAGCAAAAGTCTGAAAGATAGGCACAAGTATAGCGTTCGGAGGAGCATTTCCCCAGAACCTGATCCCAGGCTACTGATGAAGCTGGACAACAGGGTCGTCAAGCGACTCGTTTCCCCAGAAATCATGATCACGGATGCCAAATGGGCTCCTTACGAAGGCTACTCTCCCTTACCCAGTATCGGGATCAAGAAGCGGGAAACGAAGAAAATCAGTGAAATTAAGTGGACACCCTACGACTGTTCACCCTCTGATACTGGGGATACGTTTCCAGAAGGGATCCCTGAGGAAGAAGAGCCGGAAGAATGGTCCCCTTTCGACAACGTGACGCCTCCCCACATTCTACCGTCAGAAGCTGCGCCCTGCCTAGACGAGGAAGAGGCCTTCCTTCGGCGAATGCTCAACCAGGTCTCACCATTCCCAATTTACCAAGGTGCCTGGAAAGAGGAGTCTCCACCCAAATCACCTCCAAAGGTCCAAACTCTGGAATTATCGACTCCTGTCTGGTCTCCTCTAGAACCCGCTACTCCAGTCAAAACACGAAAACCAACTCCATCACCTCCAGAAAAAACTTCCACCCTGAAGTCAATTCGAAAAAGAGGATTTAGAGCCAGATCGGAGAGCAAAAACGAGGATGAAAGCAGACTCGCTCCACCTAAAAGTATCATTCGAGCTTCGAGTGAAGACCCCAAGAGTCGTCAGAGGCCACAACTCGTCAGATCCCAGGCGCTTTTGGAAGTTCCTAAAAACATTAGTGCCACGAAACGCTCTCTGAGTGAAGAGGTCCCGAGTCGATCAAGACATTCCACAAAAGCTCCCAGTCGTGCCAAGAGCGAGGAGGTTCCAAATTATGGGGATCCCTGGTTCCCGTCTGAAAACGAGGTGCGTCAGTACGTAACAACGGTCTAGTTGACCAAATTTCATTGGGCTGTGATCAATGGACAGAATCATCGGTGTTTCTAGAAATGCGGATTAAATACTCATCGTCGATTCGAGATCTTCCTCAAGTGGAATCCATTTTTAATCTCGATCGTAATCGAACAATGAGGACCAAAAAAAGAGGCTGAACCTATACAGGTCTTGTTTTCCCTGAGTCCGCAAAATCAAATCATTCGAAACGATTTCTGGATTCCTTGCGAATCAGGAGAAATCTCGAACGAAGTAGAAATCGATACTTCTATGTTAGAATAATGAATCTCGAAGTGTAGGTCTAAAGCGACCACTCTGAAATAGGCTAACTTGAAAAGAAGAGAGGTTTTTTTTAACGCCCAACGCCAGATAGGGTCGTTTTAGACCTGCACTTCAAAATAGGTTCTTTTAACACACAGCTATCGAATTCTCAATGAAGAAGTTGATAGTTACACTGGTAACGAAAATGCAGATACAAGTTTAGCTATGTAAGCAGTTAATAAGTGGAGGTGCGTGACGTACTTATATACGATATGGTATACAATATACATATGTATGATTATATATAATATTGTAAGAGACAATTAAGTAAGAGATAATTATGTAAGAAACACTGCTCAGAAATTGGAACGCAATCCGCGTGAATCGTGAGAATGTCCCGAGGCGACTTTGTTATTAACTTATTAATCTTTGAGGAAAGGGGCGAATTTCAACGATTAGAAGATTCTGGTCGACTCTATAATTTCTTCAAGGGGCCACTGAGGTCCAAAGGGCAGGGCAGTGGCCCTGTGCCGGCGTGTGCAATATTAATTAGAGTAACATGTGATTAGCTACTAAGAAACGGAGGTACCGAGGGTATACCGATTCTTTGATATAGCAGCTCTGACTATTACATAGAGATCCAATCATCATGTGAGTCAGTAATTTAGGTTCTTGACTTCATCAGGACGATTTGGAAATTCTGATTCCAAGTGGTTCTGAAGTCGTTCAGTTAAATAGAACGATATCGTGATATTTGTTGAAGTCTATTTTGTTTTTCTTCTTTTTTTGCGACTTATAAATTCCAACCAGACAGCCCAAGAACCACACCCAACCAGAAATTGCTTCACAGGAACCTCAGCGGATCCAGGACATGTTTCTGGACATGAACCCACGTCTCAATTCACCCTGTAATGAATTTTTATAAGGTCGTGCCAAGGTTAACTTGCATACAGGTTCCTTTGAAGGATCATGTACAGTTTGGTTCGCCAAAATTTTGCACAGGCTCCGTCAAGATTACCTATAAAGATTCGTATACAGGTTCCTGCCCAGAAACATATCCAGAATCCTCAACGGTTCCTGCCCAGAAACGCGACCAGGATCCTCGGAGATTCCTGTCCAGAACATAGCCAAGAACCTCCGAGGTTCCTATACCAAAACCGGAATGAAATAAATTCCCTTATTCTTCTCTGGAAGATCTTCTCGGAAAGATTTTCTTTGAGTTGGAAGGAATCTTTGTCAGGCGATAGCTGTGCTGTTAGTACTGAATTAAAAATAGGTTTGTAGAGTGATTTTTGTGCTGTCTGGGCAATGTATTATAATAGGTAAAATCATTAATCTTAGGACGTCTACCACACGGTCGAAACACTGGACATAGTCCAGCTGGCCGTTTTCGATTTCCAGCGGAGTATAGTCGTTATTTTCTAAAAAAAAAAAATAAAAAACAATCTAAGGAAAGTGTTCTTTAAAAAACCGGACTAGAGACAATTCTGGCTTGATCACACTCTAAATTTTAATCAGTCAAAAGTGACTGATTCGCAATCAATTTCGACTGATTCAAATAATGCGGATTTGGCGACTTACAAATCAATAGTGGCTTTTTAAATCAGTCAATTTGACTAACTGACAACACAAGTAATTTTGAATGAACCAATCAGTTATTTTCTACCAATGGAATCAGTCATTTTGAATGACATACACTGTAACTTTCATTGGCTAAATCGTTCATTTTGAATGGATTAGATGGTAACTTTCACTATTCATTTCCATTGCAAAAATTAGTCATTTGAAGAGTCTAATTCAGTTTTGAATTTATGTTGAATTCCTGTGAATTCTTTGGAGTTCTTTAAATTTTTAATTCTTTGAATTCTCTGAATTCAAAAATCCCTAAAATCTTGGAATTGTCTGGTTTCCCTAAATATTCTAAATTGCTTAGATTTTCTGAACAACCGGAATTTTCGGAGTTACTGAAATTTATGGAATCCCTTGAATTCTTGGACTCTTTGAATTCCTTAAATTGTCTGAATTCCCTATATTCTCTGAAATAAAATTATTATTTAGAATCCTTGAATTCGCTGGATATTATGAATTCCTTGAATTCTGTGAATTCTCTCGATTCCTTGAATTTTCAGAATATCATGAATTCTATGAATAACTCGCATTCTCAGAAATCCTCGCACTCTCTTAATTCCTTGAATTCTCCGAATATCATGAATTCTATGAGTCCCTTGAATTCTCTAAATTCCTTGAATTTTCCGGATGTCCTAAGTTCTACGAATGCCATGAATTCACTCAATTCCTTGCGTTCTCTAAATATTTTGAATTCTCTGAATGCCGCGAATTCTCCGAATTCTTCAAATTCTTTCAATTTTTTTTATTTTCTCAATTCCGTGATTTCTCTGAATTCTCTCCATTCATTGAATGATGTCATTTTTCTCAATTCCTTGAATTCTCTGAATTTTCTCAATTCCTTAATTTCTCTGAATTTTCTTAATTATTTAAATTTTCTATATTCTCCCAATTACTAGAATTATCTGAATTCTCTAAATTCCTTGAAATCTCTGAATTCCTTGTTTTTTTTTAATATTCTGAATTACCGAAATTTCTGCGAATTCCTGAAATTTTCTGAATTCTTAAAATTCCCCATATTCTCTGAAATGATGCAAATTATCTGAATTCCCTAAAATATTTTAACACTGAATTCCCCGAATATTCTCAATTGCGTGAATTCTCTGAACTCCTGAAATTGTCTAAAATCCAGGAAAATCCCACTGTCTTGTCAGAAAAAATGACTGATATTTCAGTCAAGACATGCTTCATTAATTTAATCAGTTAAATATTGACTGATTTAAATTTAAAGTACACCTTCCTTTATCGAGGAAAAACACCATAACTCACAAGTGCGAATTTGTAGAGGAACTTTTTTCCTCTCTTCGCCAAGTCTCGTCTTTTTTACATTTACGCCCGGTTTATTGTAATATCTGTACTTATAGACAATTATTGTTAAGAAAATGCGATATTGCAGGAGGAAGCAATTAATAATTTTCAAAATTATTATTCAAAATTATTTGTGCAACTAATAAAAAAACACTGATCGATTCAAAGTTTTTGAGCAAACAAAAAAATCATATCAATTCTTTTTGCCTCAATTGCTTCATCCTGTTAAATTTATACTGTCATAAGTTTCTATTTTCGTATTTTTCTGACTGGTCGGCCTTAGACCGACAAGTGAAAGCTTTCACTTCAGAAAGAGCGTGAAAGAAGTGTTACCAACTTATAACATTCAGGCAAACATAACCTGAAATATTTACCATCTTCTTGCCACTCTGAATATTTTTATAAACAAATACTTCCGATTTCACTTTTCAACAGGCAGCACCCAATAATTTGTTTGGCACAGTTAAATACTTCAAAAATGATTAAATTATTCCAACTTAAAAAACCCGTTCGAATTTGTGGCTTTTGGACATCATTACCCTTGATGACCTACGTTACCGTTAATTTCGATCAGCTAGAGTACATGAATTTTATAAGTTGACAACAATGACCCTACTTTTCCATGCAGAGTTTCTGCGCTTGCGCAGGCTATGCGTTAAAGGAACACGACGCGGCTTATTATTGCCATGGTAACGGGTTGTCGCTTCGTGTTCCTCTTGAGGTCCCTAGCGCAGGCGCAGTACGTCTACATGCCAAAGTTGTGATTACTGGTTAGCAACCCTTCTTTCACGCTCTTTTCGAGACAAAAATTTCGTTCCCTCCAACAGTTCTACGGGCGTGTAGCCAACCTTCTGCTCGTCGCAACGAGCGGAAAGTTAGCATAAAGCCGACCATTGAAAATATAGTCTCAGTTAGAACGCGATTTGGAGCGCGATTATCGAAACCTCAACTGTTCTGATATTAAACCTGATATTTTTATCTCTTGATATAATTGACAGTAATCAAGCGCGCAGAAGTCTGAATTTCTACCCAAACTCCATATTTCTGTTAATCAGTAAATCCTGTAAATAAAATATGTTTCAAAATATCTCAACGCTAAACTTCTACGCGTCTGAGGATTATAATAATATCATAATTTAAAAAAAAAACTCTAGAATTTTCGAATTTGGGACCTTATTTCGATAGCTCCATGTTAAAAAAAACTCTCTCGAAGTGTACGTCTACAAATCCACCCTGTTTTTTGAGTTGGCCTATTATTTTTACTACACATAAGGATTTGAATTCATTTGAATTCCTTTAAGTTCTTTTGACTTTTTTGAAGACTTTATATTACTTTTAATTCTTTTGAATTGCTTGGAAAGGATAATATCAGAAAATTCGAGAATATCAGAAATCCATAGAATTTCAGAAAATTAGAGAATTGCCGGAGATCTGGGAATTTTTAGAAATCAAATAATATCAGGAAATTCAAGAAAATCAAGGATTCGTAGAATTTCAAAAAATTATAGAGTATCAGGAATTCAGGCAATACAGAATATGCAGACAATTCAAAGAATTCCAAAAATTAGGGAGTCAATAGAATTCAAGGATTATAGAGAATTCAAAGTTTTCAGAGAATTTCAGGAATTTAAAATATTCAGGGAATACAAGGAATCAAAGAAATTTCGTGGAATTCATGGAAATTTCAAGAATTCAGAGTATTTCAGTTAATAAGATACGTTCAGAAATGCAGAGAATTTTAAAGAAGTTTTGAAGAAATTTAGAAGAATTCGTGAAATTCCCTAAATTTGGGGAATTTATTTCATTCTAAGATATTCAGAATAAAGCAGGAATTCAGAGAATTCAAGAAATACAGAGAATTGAAATTTTTGTAGGAAATACGGAGAATTCAAGGTTTACATAGAACTCACAAGATTTCGAAGAATTCAAGGATTTCGGAGAATTTAAGGAATTCAAAACATGCAGGGAATTCAAGGAATCTCACGAAGTTCGTTAGTTCAGAGAATTTCAAACATTTAGAGCATTTAATGAATTTAAACAATTCAGAACATTCAGAGAGTATAAATAATTTAAAGCTGTCAAAGTATTCTGAAGATTCGGAGAATGAAAAAAACTTAGAGAATTCAGAGAATTCAAATAATGCAAAATATGCAGAGAATTTAGAGAGTTAAAAAAATACAGAGAATTCGGAGTATTTAGATAATTGAAAGAATTTAGAGAATTCAAAGTGCAGAAAATTGAGAGAATTCAAAAAATTCCAAGAATTCAGAGAGTTCAAAGAATTCGTAGCATTCAGATAATCCAAAGGATTTAGAGAATTTAAATCATTCAAAGTATTCAGAGAATTGAAATAATTCAGAAAATTCAGATAAATTGAAGACATCCAAGAATTCACAGAATTCAGAGAATTCAGTAAATTAAAAGAAATTCCGCGAATTCAGAGAATCAAGAGAATTCAGAGAATTTCGAGAATTCAGTTCACTCAAAAAATTTAGATAATTCAAAGAACTCAAGCAATCTAAAGAATTCAAGTAATTCAAAGAATTTAAGGGATCTAGAGAATTCAAGAAATTCCAAAAATTCATAAACTCAGAGAATTGAGAGTTAAGAAATGAGTGGATTCTGAGAATTCAAAGAATGCAACAAATTCGGATAATTAAAAGAATTCAGAGAATTCGAAGAATGCAAGGAATCCAGAAAATTCAGAAAAAATCTAAGAATTCAGAGAATTCAACAAATTTACAGAATTCAAAGAATTTAAGAAATCAACAGAATTCCAACAATTCCGGGAATTTAGAAAATGCAATGAATTCTAAGAATTCAAAAAAAAATCAAAGAATTCATATAATTCAAAGAGTTCCGACAATTGAAATGACTTGAACAATCCAGAGAATTCAGAGAATTCAAGGAATTGAAGGAATTTAACGCATCTAGAGAATTCAATCAATTCTAAAAATTCAAAGAATTCAAAGAATTGATAGTTAATAAATGAGATAATTCTGAGAATTCAAAGAATGCAAAAGTTCAGACAATTTAAAGAATTCATAGAATGCAAGAAATCTAGAGAATTTAAAAAATCTAAGAATTGAGAGAATTCAGCGAATTAAAAAAATTCAAAGAATTTAGAAAATTTCATTGAATTTAAGGAATCAAGAGAATTCTAAGAATTTCGGGAATTTAGAGAACTCATTGAATTCTAAGAATTCAAAACATTCATATAATTTAAAAAGTTCAAGGAATTCAAATAACTCAAACAACCTAAAGAATTCAATGATTTAAAACAATTCAAGGAATGTAAAAAGTTCAAGAAATTCGAAGTATTAAAAAATTCGAAGAATTCAGATAATTCAAGGAATTCAATGAATTTAAGGCATCTAGAGAATTCAATAAATTATAAGAATTCAGAGAATTTAAAGAATTCAAAGAATGCCAGCGATCCAGAGAATTCAAAAGAAAAATCTAAGAATTATGAGAATTCAACGAATTTAGAGAATTCAAAGAATTTGAGATATCAAAATAATTCCAAGAATTCAGGGAATTTAGAGAATTCAATGAATTCTAAGAATTCAAATAATTCATATAATTCAAAAAGTTCAGAG
>NC_046665.1:118859258-118861198 GCF_010883055.1 Belonocnema kinseyi | reverse complement strand
ATGAATTAAGAGTTAAAAAATGAAAATTCAAAGAATTCCGGGAATTCATATAATTCAAGAAATTCAACGAATTTAAGGCATCTAGACAATTCAAGAAATTCAGCTAATTTAAAGAATTCAAAGAATTAAAGGAATTCAGCGAATTTGAGGAATCTAGAGAATTCAAGAACTTTTGAGAATTGAAAGAATTGTGAGATTTTAAAGAATTGAGGGAAGTCAAAGAATTCCTAGAATTTAAATTGTTCAAAGAATTCCGAGAATTCAGAAGAATCTGAAAGAGTTTTAAGCGTTCCAAGCGGCTCAAAAGGCTTCAAAAGAATACATAGAATTCAAAGAAATTCAAAAACACACATAGAACTTAAAGGAATTTAAAGTGAATTCAAAATAAAATTAAATAATATACTGAACCAGAGTATTAATAACTCTTTTAAACTTACACTCCGAGAACCGTTCTTTTAACACGAATGTATCGATTAATTCGGTAACAATCCATTTGTAATTAGAAGCTCATTATCTTCATTCTGCTCACGGTAAGAGTGAAGCCGGTTTAAGAAAAAGGAAGGGAAATGCTCTGAAATACTTTTGAGATATATTTTTTAATTTTTTAAAAAGTCGGTAATATTCGATTCTAAAGAATGAGGATTGAACTTTTGCAATTAGCAGACTGATTCAATCGAGCATTCTTCAGCTAGAGCATGATCTCAGATAGAGCATCTTTCACAAAATGAAAAGTGAAAAGTGCATCTAGTCTACTTAAACCATAAGATGTATGGAAGTTTCAGAGATATTGAAATATTGTTCATAAGCCAGGGGGCACGTACCGTGTATCCGTTAGGGCGGTCCAAAAAAAAAATTATTTTTTTCTCAATTGACACGCCTGCAAAAATTTCTATTTAGTATCAAATTGATCCCCTATTTTTGGAAGAATTAAAAAAAATTGGGGGTCCTTCAAGCCGGTTTTTGAACAAATAATTCTCTTTTTTTTTGTAAATCTGCCAAAAATTAGGGGTCATTTTCATGCCAATTGAACCCTTTCTAGGAGTGCCATTTGAAAAAAAAATCCTTCTTTTGGACCACCCTAGTATCCGTGCTGCCATTAGCATTAAACAAAAGATTAAAAAGCCAAGATAGTTAACAAAAATCCCCAGATACCAGATGTAATATTACTAAAGAATAAAGATTAAGCTCATGTAATTCGTTTGCTGCAGTCCGAGGATTATTCAGAATTCTTCATGTTGAATTAGCAGTTTCGTCCGTGTGATCGAACGATTGATCGGCCGAATGAAAATTGACGTAATACCTATAATAATAGTGCTAGAAGTAACATGAGAAACTAGATTGTACTCACAAGGGGAATCTACACACCTAGGAAATTTGTTTGGATTTATTATTAAAAAAAAAAACAAACAAAAAACACCGAAGTTACAAGGACCGCGATTAGTCTTTCAACTTCCCGTTAGATCAGGCGGTAGCCCTTCGAGCTAACAACCTGATCTATCCAGGTGTTAAAAGACTATAATGACGCTCCATGGACCGCGAAGCGAGTCATTTAATTCCCGGTTAGATCAGGTGACAGTGGGTCGAATTTGTTACCGCTTGATCTAACCCTTATTGAAATACTTACATCGCACTCTCTGCAACCGTTTCACACGGACCGCGATGATAGTATTTTAAATCCCGGTTAGATTAGGTGGTATCGATTCGAGTTTTTAATCGCCTTATCTAACCAAGAGTTTGAAAACTCATCTCACGTGATATAGAACGCGAAGTCTTTTAACTTCCAGTTAGATCAGGCGACAACTGTTAATATTTGTGACCACCTGATCTAACCCGGAGTGAAGACTCACATTGCTCTCCATATAATCGCGCAACATGACCACGGATCAAGTTTTTTTAATTCTCCGTTAGATCAGGTGGCAGTTATTAGCTTTTGTGACCGC
>NC_046665.1:118855797-118859158 GCF_010883055.1 Belonocnema kinseyi | reverse complement strand
CGCCTGATCTAACTAGAAGTTGAAAGGCTCACTTCGCGTAACATGGACCGGAAAGTGGTATCTTTCAACTCCCAGTAGGATCAGGCGGCAACCTTTTGCGTTTATGACCGCCTGATCTAACCAGGAATTGAGAGACTCGCGCCACGTAACATGAACGCGAGGCGAGTCTTTTAACTCCTGATTAGATTAGGTGGCCGCAATTTGAATTTGTGAACGCCTGATCTAACCAGGTGTTGAAGGACTCGCATAGCGCTCCATGCAACCGCGTAAAATGGACCGCGATGCCGAAAACAAATTCCGAATGGTTTAGATTTCCCTTGTCAAATGTGATTGATTTGTTACGATTTAATTCTCGTTGCGTTATCGCTTCTTATATATTACGACTTATGACTCTTATACCTACATTCTACAATCATTTCTAGTCGATTTTGTCTAGTCTTTTGTTATTGCATTCCCATTTCATAATTTCCTATTTTAAAAATCCCGAACTCAATGCGAAGTGATGTAGGAGTCTTTATCCTGTGCAGAGCGATGCATTATTTGTGAAACAGTAAAGCGTACAACCCTTAATATGAGGTCAATGTTGATTTGTTTAAATAAATGTAAGTTTGAAAATCCAAACAGTCTATCATTTCATGAACCTTACCCACATCAATAAATAAATACATGAATAAATCAATAAATCAAATAAATTTGAATAAAATATTATAATTCAAATAAAACCCCCATAAGGTCTCGAAAAAACCCCATAAGTGAAAAAATTGGTTTTGCGAGTTTTTGACGCTAATTATGATTTTTTTTTGCAATTTATAATATGCAAATTATTTCAAATACACAAAACACTACTTTATACTAATAACTAGATGTTTAAATAAATTATTTAAAAAATTTATTATGTTTTTTTAGAAATTTTCTCTTAAAATAGAGTTAGAAAAGTCGCTGTTTTTCCAAAAATTTCCACTTTTTTACCAAATTTTCAATTAGAAAGAGGTAATACTTAATCAATGTTAAAAGCTATAATTTTTTAAGCAATTGATTTTTATTTTTAATAATATTGTCTTAGAATAATGCTAGAAAATTAGTTTTTTCAAAAACATTGAACTTTTTGTCCAATTTTCAATTAGAGCGAGATAATACTTGATTCAGTTTAACAAAAAAATTGTTTAAATAATTATTTTTAATAATACTCTTTTTAAACGATGCCAGAAATTTGCGGTTTTTCTGAAATTTTCAACTATTTGATCACTTTTCACCTTGTAAGGTAATAATTAATGAAAGTTAACAAACATAATTGTTTAAAATATTTATTATGGTTTATAATTACCTTCCTTTTTGAGCAATGCTAGAAAGTTGCGGATTTTTCTGAAATTTTTAAGCTTTTCTTTGACTTTTTAATTAGGAACAAATAATAAATATTAATTTCAGCAAAAAGGCTTATATCAAAACAAAATTTCTGATATTTCAATATGAAAAGATTTTAATTTCACCTTTTGAAGAAAAAAAAACCTTTTTTTCGGTTGAAAATCGAACTTTTTTGTTGAAAATTCTTTTTTATTTTGTTCAAATTTACATTTTTTAACTGAAGATTTAACTTTACCATTTTTTGTTAAAAATTGATATTTTTCAATCTTAAACAGGATTAAAAAAAATTAATTTTTTACCAAAAGAAATCGAATTTTCAACAAAATTGTTCATTTTCAACCCATAGTTTCGATATTTCGGTAAGAAAAAATTTTTATTTTTAAACCAAAACCGTTAAATTTATCAAAAAAAGGTGAATTTATAATTTAAGAATTTTGTTAAAATTTTCTTTATCTTTTCATCTTTTTTTTTATGAATTTTCAACTAAAAAAAAAAACAACAATTTTCAGTCAAATAATCGATTTTTCAAATTAAAAAGATACATTTTCAATCTTAAATGCCATATAAGAAATTTTCAAATAAAAAAAAATACATTTTCTAACAAAAGTAAACGAGCTTTCAAAAAAATTTTGAAATTTTCAATCTACAGTATCAATATCTGAACTAGAAAAGATTTTAATGAATAATTTATTTTTAGCCTAAGACGGAATTGAAGAAATTAATTTTTTTACCAACAAAACAGCAATATTGAACAATATTTCTTATTTTTAAATATTTTCAAAATAAAAGTCTCCTTCTTTCAAATAGGGAACAATTGATTTTTTCATTTTCGATAAATTTTTTTAATTTAAAAAAAAATCTAGAAGCTTTTCAGTTTTTTAAATTTTGTAGAATTCTCTCTAAATTTCAGGAAAAATTCGAATAATTTTAAAAGATATTTAAATTTTTTTAATTGCAAAATAATTACAAATGTTTAGAGATTAAACAAAAAAATAACACAAAGTATAGACATTTTTTTCAATTTTGAAAGCTTTTTAGTCAATAACATTTTTCTTAACAATCATGAGAATATTCAAAATTATTCTCTATTTTTTCTAAATAAATTTTAAGAAAATATTTAAATATGTTTTAAAACATTACAAAAAATTGACAAAATATTCAAAAACGAATCCAAAAAATTTTAAGACATCCTTAGGAATAATTCTAGACAGTTTAAAATATACTTGGGAGTTTTAGGAGAATAAATAATTTTTTAAACTTTGTTTTAAAAAGTTGTAAAAATCACTTAAAAAAAAAAGACCCATAGTTTCGATATTTCGATAAGAAAAATTTTTTATTTTTAAATCAAAACAGTTAAAATTATCCAAAAAAGGCGAATTTATAATTGAACAATTTCGTTAAAATTTTCTTTACCTCTTCATCTTTTTTATGAATTTTCAACTAAAAAAAACAACAATTTCCAGTTAAATAATCGATTTTTCAAATTAAAAAAAATACATTTTTTAACAAAAGTAAACGAAATTTCAAAAAAAAATTGAAATTTTCAATCTACAGTATCAATATCTAAACTAGAAAAGATTTTAATGAAAAATTTATTATTAGTCTAAGACGGAATTGAAGAAATTAATTTTTTTACCAACAAAAAAGCGATATTGAACAAAATTATTATTTTTTAACCAGAATTGTTAATTTTTTCCAATTTAGATTAAGTTTTAACCAAATAATTAAATTTTTTACCATTCAAAAAAAAAATGTTCAACAAAGTGCATCAATTTTGTATAAAGTAGTTGGACTTTTAACTAAAAAAGATAAATTTTAACTTCAATTCAAACTTGAATTCATAACAAAAAATTTTAAATTTCAAAAATATAAGAATTCAACGAATTTAGAGAATTCCAAGAATTTGAGATATCAAAATAATTCCAAGAATTCAGGGAATTTAGAGAATTCAATGAATTCTAAGAATTCAAATAATTCATATAATTCAAAAAGTTCAGAG
>NC_046665.1:118839391-118855697 GCF_010883055.1 Belonocnema kinseyi | reverse complement strand
ATGAATTAAGAGTTAAAAAATGAAAATTCAAAGAATTCCGGGAATTCATATAATTCAAGAAATTCAACGAATTTAAGGCATCTAGACAATTCAAGAAATTCACCTAATTTAAAGAATTCAAAGAATTAAAGGAATTCAGCGAATTTGAGGAATCTAGAGAATTTAAAGAATTGTGAGATTTTAAAGAATTGAGGGAAGTCAAAGAATTCCTAGAATTTAAAGTGTTCAAAGAATTCCGAGAATTCAGAAGAATCTGAAAGAGTTTTAAGCGAATTGTTAATTTTTTCCAATTTAGATTAAGTTTTAACCAAATAATTAAATTTTTTACCATTCAAAAAAAAAATGTTCAACAAAGTGCATCAATTTTGTATAAAGTAGTTGGACTTTTAACTAAAAAAGATAAATTTTAACTTCAATTCAAACTTGAATTCATAACAACAAATTTTAAATTTCAAAAATATAAATTGACGGCAAAAAAAATTATTTTCAACCAAATAATTAAATTTACTTACCCAAGCAGATGCATTTTAACTGAAATATACAAATTTTCAAGAAAAACGACAAATTTGTTACAAAAAAATTATTCTTTCACAAAATTTTTAATTTTTTTTCAACCTAAAATAATTTTCAACCGAATAAATGAATTTACTGCCGTAAAAAAAGAGAATTTTTAACAAAATGCATAAATTTTCAAAAAAATTGTTGTATTTACAACTAAAAAAGATCAATTTTCAGTCAAATATTTAAATTTTCCACTAAAATCGATCAATTATCAACCTAAAATAGAATATTTACATTGTCAATTGGAAAAACTGATTTTTTTTTACAATAAAAAGCGAGGGTTTTTAACAAAACATTCAAATGTTAAACAAATATTTTTGTTCTTTCAACCACGAAAAATTTTAATTTTAAATCCAAGACAGTTGAATTTACCTAAAGATGACGAATTTTCAGCAAAATATTTTATTTTCTAAACACAAAAGATTTTTGAGTGAAGAAAGAAAAAAAATGTGCAACCAGATTGTTGAATTTTCAAGCCAAAAAAAGGAATTTTTAAACAAAAAATACTTTTACAGGATTGTTAAGTTTTTTACAACGTAAATTATTTGTTAAATAATTGATTTTTCAATCAAAAACATAAATTTTTAATCAAGAAGATATATTTAAACTTCAGAAGACGAATTTTCAACCTAAAAGAAAAGAGTTACATTTTTTATTAAAAACAATTAATTTAACAACAACAAAACAAATTTCAAGAAAATAATTCAATTTGAAATCAAAAAAATAAATTTTCTACAAAACACATGAATTTTCAAAAACAAAAATGACTTTGTTAAAAAATTGTTGAATTTCCTAAAAATTCGATTAATTTTTCTCGAAATATTTAAATTTTCCTGAACTTTCAACAAAAGTTCATTACGATCCAAAAAAGTTGAATTTTTTTTCCCAACTTACGAACTTAAAGAGATTAATTTTCTGTCAAATATTTGAATTTTTAACTAAAAATGATAAATTATCAACCTAAAATAAAATAATTATATTTTGAATTTTAAAATTTAAAAATTTATTTAATTAAAAAAAATTAAACAAATGGTACTTCAGAAATGACAAATTTTCAACAAGATGTTTTTTTTTTTTAAGCACAAAAGATTTTTTAACCAAAAAAGAAAAAAAAATGTGAACCAAATTGTTGAATTTTTAATAAAGTAGTGGAATTTTAAATTGAAAAATACCTACTTTCAGCCAAAAAGTTCAATTTTCAACTAAAAAAGATCAATTTCCAATCTAAACAAAAATAGTTATTTAAAAATATTTTAAACATAAAAGTCTCCTTTTTTCAAATACAGAACAATAGATATTTAAAGATAATAAATATTTAAAGATTAATTTTTTTGTTTGAAAATGAATCTTTTGCTTAAAAATCCATCTTTTTGGTTAAAAATCAAAATATTTTAGTTAAAAATTCATCATTTTAGTTGAAAATTAATCTGTTTCTTTTAAAATTCCACTATTTTAATTAAAGATTGATAACTTTATTTGAAAATTCATTTTTTGTTTGTTTTACTAAAAATGTAACTATTCCATTTTCTGTTGAAAATAATTTTTTTTTTTCTAGTTTATAATTCAACTATTTGGTTTTACAATTTGCCTTCTTTGTTTGCAAATTCAACTACTTTGTTAAATTTCATGTATTTTGTTTAAAAATTGTATTTTTCGGTAGAAAATTAATTTTTTTCTTTGCAATTTAATCTTTTTCCTTAAAAATCAAAGTAATTCAGTAAAATGTTTCAGTTAAATATTTAAATATTAAGCTTTTTGTTATAAAATTAATCTTTTGGTTTAAAAAATTAATCTTATTGTTTAAAAATCCAACCTTTTCGTTAAAAACCAAAGTATTTCAGTTAAATATTTAAGTTTAAATATTGCAAATTCAACTATTTTGTTAAATTTCATGTATTTTGTTTAAAAATGATATTTTTCGGTAGAAAATTAATTTTTTTGTATGCAAAATAATCTTTTTGCTTAAAAATCCATTTTTTGTTGTCAAAGTCCAAGTATTTCAGTTAAATATTAAGCTTTTTGTTAGAAAATTAATCTTTTGATATGAAAAATTAATCTTATTGTTAAAAAAAACATTTTTTTTGTTAATAATCCAAGTATTTCAGTTAAATATTTAAATAATAATCGTTTTCTTTGAAAATTAATCTTTTGGTTTAAAAACTTATTCTTATTATTTTAAAATCCAAGTATTTCAGTTAAATATTCATCTTTCTGTTCAAAAATTAATCTTTTGGTTTAAAAAAATCCAACTTTTTGGTTAAAAATCCAAGTATTTCAGTCAAATATTCATCATTTTAGTTGAAAATTCATTCTTGTCCTTTAAAATTTTACTGTTTCAACTGAAGATTCATAATTTTAATTAAAAACTTATTTTTTTAAATAAAAAAGTAACTATTCCATTTTATTAAAAAATAATTTATTTTTCTATTTCAGAATTAAACTATTTGGTTGAAAATTTGTCTTTTCTAATTTAAAATTCATGTATTTTGTTTAGAAATGTTATTTTTTTGTAGCAAATTAATCTTTTAGTTTAAAAATCGATTTTTTTGATTAAAAATTAATCTTTTTGTTTGAAAATTAATCTTTTTGTTTAAAAATTAATCTTTTTGCTTAAAAATCCAAGTATTTTAATTAAATATTCATGAATTTAGTTGAAAATTCATTTTTCGTTTGTTTTATTAAAAATTTACCTATTTCATTTTCTGTTGAAATTTTTTTTTTTTTTAATTTATAATTCAACTATTTCGTTGACAATTTGTCTTTTCTTATTGCAAATTCAACTACTTTGTTCAATTTCATGTATTTTGTTTAAAAATGATATTTTTCGGTAGAAAATTTATCTTTTTCTTTAAAAATCCATCTTTTTGTTTAAAAATTAATCTTTTTACTTAAAAATTAATCTTTTTAGATAAAAATCGAAGTATTTCAGTTAAATATTTAAATAATGATCTTTTTCTTTGAAAATTAATCTTTTGGTTAAAAATCCATCTTTTTGGTCAAAAATCCAAGATTTTTAGTCAAATATTCATCATTTTAGTTGAAAATTCATTCTTGTCCTTTAAAATTTTACAGTTTCAACTGAAGATTCATAATTTTATTTAAAAACTAATTTTTTTATTTGTTTTAATAAAAAAGTAACTATTCCATTTTCTTGAAAAATAATTTATTTTTCTATTTCAGAATTAAACTATTTTGTTGCAAATTTGTCTTTTCTGATTTAAAATTCATGTATTTTGTTTAGAAATGTTATTTTTTTGTAGCAAATTAATCTTTTTGTTTAAAAATCGATTTTTTTGGTTAAAAATTAATCTTTTTGTTTGAAAATTAATCTTTTTGTTTAAAAATTAATCTTTTTGCTTAAAAAATCATCTTTTTTAGATAAAAATCCAAGTGTTTCAGTTAAATATTTAAATAATAATCTTTCTGTTTGAAAATTAATATTTTTACTTAAAAATCCATCTTTTTGGTCAAAAATCCAAGATTTTTAGTCAAATATTCATCATTTTAGTTGAAAATTCATTCTTGTCCTTTAAAATTTTACTGTTTCAACTGAAGATTCATAATTTTATTTAAAAACTAATTTATATATTTTTTTTAATAAAAAAGTAACTATTCCATTTTCTTAAAAAATAATTTATTTTTCTATTTCAGAATTAAACTATTTTGTTGAAAATTTGTCTTTTCTGATTTAAAATTAATGTATTTTGTTAAGAAATGTTATTTTTTGGTAGAAAATTAATCTTTTTGTTTAAAAATCGATTTTTTTGGTTAAAAATCCAAGTATTTTAGTTAAATATTCATGATTTTAGTTGAAAATTAATCTGTTTCTTTTGAAATTCCACTATTTCAATTGATGATTCATAATTTTATTTGAAAATTCATTTTTCGTTTGTTTTACTAAAAATGTAACTATTCCATTTTCTGCTGAAAATAATTTTTTTTCTATTTCAGAATTCAACTATTTGGTTGACAATTTGTCTTGTTTGATTGCAAATTCAACCATTTTGTTAAATTCCATGTATTTTGTTTAAGAATGATATTTTTCAGTAGGAAATTAATCTTTTTGTTTGAAAATTAATCTTTTGCTTAAAAATCCATCTTTTTGGTTGAAAATCCAAGCATTTCAGTTAAATATTTATCTTTCTGTTTAAAAATCCAAGTCTTTTAGTTAAATATTAATTTTTTTTGTTTGTTTGAGAATTAATCTTTTTGGTTAAAATCAAAGTATTTCAGTTAAATATTCATCTTTTTCTTTAAAAATCAGTTAAATATTTAAATATTATTTTTTTTAAATTAATCTTTTTACTTACAAATCCACCTTTTTGTTAAAAAATGTAAGTATTACAGTTAAATATTTAAATATTAATTTTTTTACTTAAAAATAAATCTTTTTACTTAAAAATTCATCTTTTTGGTTAAAGATCCAATTATTTCAGTTAAATATTTAAATATTAATCTTTTTGTTTAAAAATTAATCTTTTGCTTTAAAAAATGAATCTTATTGTTTAAAAATCTAAGTATTTCAAATAAATATTTAAATTTAAATATACTTTTTGTTTGAAAATTAATCTTTTTGCTTAAAAATCCATCTTTTTGGTCAAAATCATAGTATTTCAATCAAATATTTTTCTTTTTGTATGAAAATGAATCCTTTTGATTAAAAATCCAAGTATTTTAGTTAAAAATTGAAGTTTAAATATTGCAAATTCAACTTTTTGTTAAATTTCACGTATTTTGTTTAAAAATGATATTTTTTCGGTAGAAAATTAATATTTTTGTTGAAAAATTAATCTTTTTGCTTAAAAATTAATCTTTTTAGATAAAAATCGAAGTATTTCAGTTAAATATTTAAATAATAATCTTTTTGTTTGAAAATTAATCTTTTGGTTTAAAAAATTAATCTTATTGTTTAAAAATTCAAATATTTCAAAGAAATATTTAAATTTAAATATTCTTTTTGTTTGAAAATTCATCTTTTTACTTAAAAATTCATCTTTTTGGTTAAAGATCCAATTATTTCAGTTAAATATTTAAATATTAATCTTTTTGTTTAAAAATTAATCTTTTGGTTTAAGAACTGAATCTTATTGTTTAAAAATCCAAGTATTTCAAATAAATATTTAAATTTAAATATACTTTTTGTTTGGAAATAAATCTTTTTGCTTAAAAATCCATCTTTTTGGTTGAAAATCCAAGCATTTCAGTTAAATATTTAAGTTAAATCTTTATCTTTTTATTTAAAAATCCAAGTCTTTTAGTTAAGTATTTAAATATTAATTTTTGTTTGTTTGAGAGTTAATCTTTTCGGTTAAAATCAAAGTATTTCATATTGCAAATTCAACTATTTTGTTAAATTTCATGTTTTTTGTTTAAAAATGATATTTTTTCGGTAAAAAATTAATATTTTTGTTGAAAAATTAATCTTTTTGCTTAAAAATTAATCTTTTTAGATAAAAATCGAAGTATTTCAGTTTAAAAAATTAATCTTATTGTTTAAAAATCCAAATATTTCAAATAAATATTTAAATTTAAATATTCTTTTTGTTTGAAAATTAATCTTTTTGCTTAAAAATCCATCTTTTTGGTTAAAATCAAAATATTTTAGTCAAATATTTTTCTTTTTGTATGAAAATGAATCCTTTTGCTTAAAAACGCACCATTTTGATTAAAAATCCAAGTATTTTAGTTAAAAATTGAAGTTTAATTATTGCAAATTCAACGATTTTGTTAAATTTCATGTATTTTGTTTAAAAATGATATTTTTCGGTAAAAAATTAATCTTTTTGCTTAAAAATCTATCTTTTTGGTAAAAAATCCAAGAAGTTTAGTCACATATTCATAATTTTAGTTGAAAATTCATTCTTGTCTTTTAAAATTTTACTGTTTCAATTGAAAATGCATAATTTTATTTGAAAACTCATTTTTTTATTTGTTTTAATAAAAAAGTAACTATTCCATTTTCTTAAAAAAATAATTATTTGTCTATTTCAGAATCAAACTATTTGGTTGAAAATTTGTCTTTTCTGATTGAAAATTCAACTATTTTGTTAAAATTCATGTAGTTTATTTAAAAATGGTATTTTACAGTAGAAAAATAATTTTTCGTTTGAAAATTAATCTTTTTATTAAAAAATCCAAGTATTGCAGTTAAATATTTAAATACTAATCTTATTGTTTAAAAATGATATTTTTAGGTAGAAAATTAATCTGTTTGTTTAAAAATTCATCTTTTTGCTAAAAAATTAATTTTTTTTTAGATAAAAATCGAAGTATTTCAGTTAAATATTTAAATAATAATCTTTTTGTTTGAAAATAAAAAAGTAACTTTTCATTGTCTTAAAAAATAATTATTTGTCTATTTCAGAATTAAACTATTTGGTTGAAAATTTGTCTTTTCTGATTGAAAATTCAACTATTTTGTTAAAATTCATGTATTTTGTTTAAGAATGATATTTTTCGGTAAAAAATTAATCTTTTTGTTTGAAAATTAATTTTTTGGCTTAAAAATTCATCTTTTTATATAAAAATCCAAGTATTTCGGTTAAATATTTAAATACTAATCTTTGAAGATTGACAACTTTATTTGAAAAATCATTTTTTCATTTGTTTTAATAAAAATAGGATTATTTCATTTTCTGTTGAATGTTTTTTTCTAGTTTATAATTCAACTATTTGGTTGACAATTTGTCTTTGTTTATTACAAATTCAACTATTTTGTTTGAAAATTGTATTTTTGGGTAGAAAATTAATCTTTTTGTTTGAAAATTAATCTTTTTGCTTAAAAAATTAATTTTATTGTTTAAAAATCCATCTTTTTCGTTAAAAACCAAAGTATTTCAGTTGAATATTTAAGTTTAAATATTGCAAATTCAACTATTTTGTTAAATTTCATGTATTTTCTTTAAAAATGATATTTTTCGCTATAAAATTAATCTTTTTGTTTCAAAATCCATATTTTTGTTTAAAAATTAATCTTATTAGAAAAAAATCCAAGTATTTCAGTCAAATATTCATCATTTTAGTTGAAAATTCATAATTTTATTTAAAAACTCATTTTTTCATTTGTTTTAATAAAAAAGTAACTATTCCATTTTCTTAAAAAATAATTTATTTTTCTATTTCAGAATTCAACTATTTGGTTGAAAATTTCTCTTTTCTGATTTAAAATTCAACTATTTTATTAAAATTCATATGTTTTGTTTAGAAATCGTATTTTACGGTAGAAAATTAATCTTTTTGTTTGAAAATTAATATTTTTACTTAAAAATCCATCTTTTTGGTCAGAAATCCAAGAAGTTTAGTCAAATATTCATAATTTTAGTTGAAAATTCATTTTTCTTTTGTTTTACTAAAAATGTAACTATTCCATTTTCTTAAAAAATAATTTATTTTTCTATTTCAGAATTAAACTATTTGGTTGACAATTTGTCTTCGTTTATTACAAATTCAACTATTTTGTTTGAAAATTGTATTTTTGGGTAGAAAATTAATCTTTTTGCTTAAAAAATTAATTTTATTGTTTAAAAATCCATTTTTTTCGTTAAAAACCAAAGTATTTCAGTTGAATATTTAACTTTAAATATTGCAAATTCAACTATTTTGTTAAATTTCATGTATTTTGTTTAAAAATGATATTTTTCGCTATAAAATTAATCTTTTTGTTTAAAAATCCATATTTTTGCTTAAAAATCCATCTTTTTTGTTAAAAATCCAAGTATTTCATTTAAATATTTAAATAATAATCTTTCTATTTGAAAATTAATCTTTTGGTTTAAAAAATTAATCTTATTGTTTGAAATTTCAAGTATTTGAGTTAAATATTCATCTTTTTGTTTGAAAATTAATCTTTTTGCTAAAAACCATTTTTTTGGTTAAAAATCCAAGAATTTTAGTTAAATATTCATTTATTTTAATTGAAAATTTATCTGTTTCTTTTAAAATTCGACTCTTTCCGTTGAAGATTAATTGTTTTAGTAAAAACTAATTTTTTCATTTGTTTTAATACAAAAGTAACTATTATATTTTCTTTAAAAAATATTAATTTTTTTATTTCAGAATTCAACTATTTGGTTGAAAATTTGTCTTTTCTGATTGAAAATTCAACTATTTTCTTAAAAATTTATGTATTTTGTATAGAAATGGTATTTTACGGTAGAAAAATAATCGTTTTGTTTGAAAATTAATCTTTTTTATTAAAAATCCAAGTATTTTAATTAAATATTCATGATTTTAGTTGAAAATTCATTTTTCGTTTGTTTTATTAAAAATTTACCTATTTCATTTTCTGTTGAAATTTTTTTTTTTTTTAATTTATAATTCAACTATTTCGTTGACAATTTGTCTTTTTTTCTTGCAAATTCAACTACTTTGTTAAATTTCATGTATTTTGTTTAAAAATGATATTTTTCGGTAGAAAATTTATCTTTTTCTTTAAAAATCCATCTTTTTGTTTAAAAATCCAAGAATTTTCGTCAAATATTCATCATTTTAGTTGAAAATTCATTCCTGTCTTTTAAAATTTTTACTGTTTCAACTGAAGATGCATAATTTTATTTGAAAACTCATTTTTTTATTTATTTTAATAAAAAAGTAACTATTCCATTTTCTTAAAAAATAATTATTTGTCTATTTCAGAATTAAACTATTTGGTTGAAAATTTGTCTTTTCTGATTGCAAATTCAACTACTTTGTTAAATGTCATGTATTTTGTTTAAAAATGATATTTTTTCCGTAGAAAATTAATCTTTTTGTTTTTAAAAATTTTTCTTTTTGTTTAAAAATTCATCTTTTTAGATAAAACTCCGAGAATTTCAGTTAAATATTCATATTTTTATTTCAAAATTAATTTTTTGTTTAAAAATTCATCTGTTTCTTTTAAAATTCCACTATTTCAGTTGAAGATTGATAACTTTATTTGAAAACTCATTTTTTCATTTATTTTAATAAAAAAAAGTAACTATTCCATTTTCTTGAAAAATAATTTATTTTTTAAAAAATCCAAGTATTTTAGTTGAAGATTCATAACTTCTTTAACTAAAAATTCAACTATTGTGTAAAAATTCATGTATTTTCTTTAAAAATCGTATTTTTCGGTAGAAAATTAATCTTTTTCTTTAAAAATTCATTACTTAATTATTTAATTTATATATTTAAATAATTATCTTTTTGTTTGAAAATTAATTAATTAAAATAATTTCAAGTATTCTTTTGTTCTTTATAAATTCCAACTTAAATTATTTTTGTTTAATTTGCAGGATTTTCTAAAAATTGTAGAAAAAATTCATTTCAATTAAAAATATATTTTAAAGTTCCGAAAAAATTTCAAAAACTATTTAAAATAAAAATAATTTAACTCCTAATTTAAGAACTATTGAGTTAAAAAAATGTATTATTTTTCAATTTTTAATGTCTAGTTTAAAATTACTTTATAAAATTTATCAATTTTACAGTTTGAAAATACAATTTTTGAATTGAAAAACTTTTAAACTTCAATTTTAAAATTGAAAAAAATAAATATAAACTGAAAAATTCCAAATAAGAAATTACTACATAATAAAAAACCACTAAAATACTTTTATATTTTTATTTGATTAACTCTACTTAAATTAGTTAAAATAAACATTTTTTTTGAAGAAATGGAAAACCAGGCTATAAATATCAAATAAAAAAATAAAAAATAATTAATTACTCACAGCCACTTTCAATTTTTCAACTGGAGTTACATCAGAATCATTTTTCTCTTCAACAGAAGTTTCATCCACAAAATTCTTTTTACTGTCACTATTATCAGAAATATTTTCCAAACTCATTCCACTACCCGAAGGTCCTTCAGAATTATCAATTATTTCCAATTTCTCAAGAGAATTTTCATCATTAGAATCCTTTTTACAAGCCGCAACTTTCGATTTTTTGTCAGAATCAACTTTCGAGGACTCGGAATCGTCAGCACCATTTTCCGAGGACTCGGAATCGTCAGCACCATTTTCCGAGGACTCGGAATCGTCAGAATCAATATCAAAACCATAACCTAAAGTAACTTTTTTCTTCTTGACAACTTTTTCCTCAGTTTCGGCTATTCTTTTCCGTTCTTTGAATCCCTCTTTAACCGAATCCGCAACTCTTTCGGTCATGACGGATCGTTCTTCGTCATATTTCGAGTCCTTAAATTCGTGTCTCGGCTCGGAGCGCAGTTTTTCAAGCCGCTTCTTTTTCCGCTCAGCAGCTTCCTCCTTCCTCTCGGACTGTTTCTCAATCCAGAGCTTCAATCTTTTTTCCTCGTTGATGTCGCGCAGCCGTCTTCCACTGAGATCGCGGCAGGCTTCTCGATTTGTCGTTTTCTCGATCTGCGCGCCAATTGCCCGCAACATTGAACCGAAACCTCCCTTGCCGCCAAAAATTCTGGGTGTGATATTTGCAAAACCGGCCGAAAGAGTATCAAAATCGGACGCGAGACGACCATTGTAGAGGATGTAAAAATTTTCCCGTGATATTGTCTGGAAAATTTTATATTTTATTTATTTATTATTTCATATTTTTGTAATAAAAGACGTAAGGTATTTTTCTGTTATTATTAGAGAACGTGTATTGTAGAAAAGTTTAATTTTCTACGAAAGAGTGCAAAATATTGCAAAATAAATTAATTTTCAAATAAAATTATGAATCTTCAACTGAAATGGGGGAATTTTAAAACAAACAGATGAATTTTCAACTAAAATACTTGAATTTGTAACCAAAAAGATTAATTTTCTACCGAAAAATACCATTTTTAAAGAAAATACGTGAATTTTAACAAAATAGTTGAATTTTCAATCAGAGGAGACAAATTTTCAACCAAATGGTTGAATTCTATAATAGAAAAATAAATTTTAAAAAAATGGAATAGTTACTTTTTTATTAAAACAAATGAAAAAATGAGTTTTCAACTAAAATTATGAATCTTGGACTCAAATACTTGGGTTTTTAACCAAAAAGGTGGTATTTTAAGCAAAAGATTAATATTTAACTTAAATATTAAACTAAAATACTTGGAGTTTTAACCAAAAAGATTAATTTTCAAACAAAAAAGAATTAATATTTAAATATTTAACTAAAAGTCTTGAATTTTTAAACAAAAAGATGAATATTTAACTGAAATGCTTGAATTTTCAACCAAAAAGATGGATTTTTAAGTAAAAAGATTAATTTTCAAACAAAAAGCTTAATTTTCTACAAAAAAAAAATTTGTTTTTTAACCAAAAAGATGGAATTTTAAAATAAAAGATTATTTTTCAAACAAAAAGATAATTATTTAAATATTTAAATTAAATAATCAACTAAAATACTTGGATTGTTAACCAAAAAGACGGATTTTTAAGCAAAAATCTCATTTTCAAACAAAAAGATGAATATTTAAATATTTAACGGAAATACTTGAATTTTTAACCAAAAAGTTGAATTTTCAAAGAAAAAAATGAATCTTTAAATATTTTACTTAATTATTTAACTAAAATATTTGGATTTTTATCTAAAAATATACATTTTAAGCAAAAAAAATGGATTTTTAAATAAAAAGATGAATATTTAACTTAAATATTTAACTGAAATACTTGAAATTTTAACAAAAAAGATGGATTTTTAAGCAAAAAGATTAATTTTAATACTTTACTTTACTTTACTTTAATACTTTACTTTTTTATTTAAGCAAATGAGGAAATGAGTTTTCAACTAAAATTATGAATCTTCAACTGAAACAGTGAAATTTTAAAAGAAACGGATGAATTTTGAAATAAAACGATGAATATTTGACTAAAAACTTGGGGTTTTAACCAAAAATGTGGTATTTTAAGCAAAAAGATGAATATTTAACTTAAATATTTAACTGAAATGCTTGGATTTTCAACCAAAAAGATGGATTTTTAAGTAAAAATATTAATTAAAAAAGAAATTTTAATATTCAACTGATTTTTAAACAAAAAGATGAATATTTAACTTAAATATTTAACTAAAAGACTTGGATTTTTAATCAAAAAGATGAAGATTTAACTTAAATATTTAACTGAAATGCTTGGATTTTCAACCAAAAAGATGGATTTTTAAGTAAAAAATTTAATTTTCAAACAAAGGTATAATTATTTAAATCTTTAAATTAAATAATTAAGTAAAATACTAGGATTCTTAAACAAAAAGATGGATTTTTAAGCAAAAAGATTAATTTTAATACAAAAAGAAGAATATTTGACTGAGATAATTTGGTTTTTGACCAAAAGGATGGATTTTTAAACAATAAGATTAATTTTTAAAACTAATTTTCAAACAAAAAGATTAATTTTCTACCGAAAAATACGATTTTTAAACAACATACATGAATTTTAACAAAATAATTGAATTCTGAAATAGAATAATCATTTTTTTTTAGTAAATGGTATATTTACTTTTTTATTTAAGCAAATGAGGAAATGAGTTTTCAACTAAAATTATGAATCTTCAACTGAAACAGTGAAATTTTAAAAGAAACGGATGAATTTTCAACTAAAACGATGAATATTTGACTAAAATACTTGGGGTTTTAACCAAAAATGTGGTATTTTAAGCAAAAAGATGGATATTTAACTTAAACATTTAACTGACATGCTTGGATTTTTAAGCAAAAATATTAATTTTCAAACAAAAAAATTAATATTTAAATATTTAACTAAAAGACTTGGATTTTTAATCAAAAAGATGAAGATTTAACTTAAATATTTAACTGAAATGCTTGGATTTTCAACCAAAAATATGGATTTTTAAGTAAAAAGATTAATTAAAAAAGAAATTTTAATATTCAACTGATTTTTAAACAAAAAGATGAATATTTAACTGAAATGCTTGGGTTTTTAATTAAAAATATGGATTTTTAAGCAAAAAGATTAATTTTCAAACAAACAAAATTAGTATTTAAATATTTAATTAAAAAACTTGAATTTTTACACAAAAAGATGAATATTTAACTGAAACACTTTGATTTTAACCAAAAAGATGGATTTTTAAGCAAAAAAAAAAAATTTTCAAACAAAAAGATTAATTTTCTACCGAAAAATACAATTTTTAAACAAAATACATGAAATTTAACAAAGTAGTTGAATTTGCAAACAAAGAAGACAAATTTTAAAACCAAAGAGTTGAATTATAAACTAGAAAAAAATAATAATTTTCAAAAGAAAATGGAATAGTTACATTTTTAGTAAAACAAACGAAAAATGAATTTTCAACTAAAATGATGAATATTTTACTGAAATACTTGGATTTTAAAGAAAAAAGATGGATTTTTAAACAAAAAGATTAATTTTCAAACAAAAAAGAATTAATATTTAAATATTTAACTTAAATATTTAACTAAAAGACTTGAATTTTTAAATAAAAAGATTAATATTTACCTTAAATATTTAACTGAAATACTTAGAGTTTTAACCAAAAAGATGGATTTTTAAGTAAAAAATTTAATTTTCTAACAAAAAGATGCATATTTAAATATTCAACTTAAATTTTTCAAACAAAAAAATTAATCTTTAAATATTTAACTTAATTATTTAACTGAAATATTTGGATTTTTATTTTAAAATATGCATTTTTAAGCAAATAAATGGATTTTTAAATAAAAAGATTAATTTTTTACCGAAAAATATAATTTTTTAAACAAACTACATGAAATTTAACAAAATGTTTGAATTTGCAATTAAAGAAGACACACTGTCAACCAAATAGTGGAATTCTGAACTGAATAAAAAATTTTCAACATAAAACGGAATAGTTATATTTTTAGTAAAATTTTGAGTAAAAAGATTAATTTTCAAATAAAAAGATTAATTTTCTACAGAAAAAAAAAACCTTTTCAAACAAAGTACATGAATTTTAACAAAATAATTGACGTTTCAATCAAAGGAGACAAATTTTTAACCAAATATTTAAATTCTGAAATGGAAAAATAAATTTTTTTAAAGAAAATAGAATGGTTACTTACTTACTAAAACAAAATAAAAAAATGAGTTCAACTAAACCAATAAATCTTTACCTAAAATGATGAATATTTGACTGAAATATTTTGGTTTTATTGCCAAAAAAATGGAATTTTAAGCAAAGATTATTTTTCAAACAAAAAGATAATTATTTAAATATTTAAATTAAATAATCATGTAAAATACTTGGATTATTATCAAAAAAGATGGATTTTTAAGCAAAAGATTCATTTTCAAACAAAAAAAATGAAAATTTAAATATTTAACTGAAATACTTGAATTTTTAACCAAAAAGATGGATTTTAAGCAAAAAGGTTAATTTTCAAACAAAAAAATTAATATTTAAATATTTAACCAAACACTTGGATTTTTAAACAAAAAGATGAATATTTAGCTTAAATATTTAACTGAAATAATTGGATTTTTAACCAAAACGATGGAATTTTAAGGGAAAAGATTAATATTCTACAGAAAAATATCATTTTTAAACAAAATACACAAAATTTAACAAAGTAGTTGAATTTGCAAACAAAGAAGACAAATTTTAAAACCAAATAGTTGAATTATAAACTAGAAAAAAAATAATAATTTTCAACAGAAAATGAAATCGTTACATTTTTAGTTAAACAAACGAAAAATGAATTTTCAAATAAAATCATGAATCATCAATTGAAATAGTGGAATTTCAAAAGAAACAGATTAATTTTCAACTAAAATGATGAATATTTTACTGAAATACTTCGATTTTTAACCAAAAAGATGGATTTTTAAGCAAAAAGATTAATTTTCAATCAAAAAAATTAATATTTAAATATTTAAGTAAAAGATTTGGATTTTTAAACAAAAAGATGGATTTTTAAGCAAAAAATTTAATTGTCAAACAAAACGATAGATTTTTAAGCAAAAGATTAATTTTCTAACAAGAAGATGAATATTTAAATAATTAACTTAAATGTTTCAAACAAAAAGATTAATCTTTAAATATTTAACTTAATTATTTAACTGAATATTTGGATTTTTATCAAAAAATAGGCATTTTTAAGCAAAAAGATGGATTTTTAAACAAAAATATTCATTTCCAAACAAAAGATGAATATTTAACTTAAATATTTAACTGAAATACTTGGAGTTTTAACCAAAAAGATTAATTTTCAAACAAAAAGATAAATTTTCTACTGAAAAATACAATTTTTAAACAAAATACATGATATTTAACAAAATAGTTGAATTTGAAAACAAAGAAGGCAAATTGTAAAACCAAATAGTTGAATTATAAACTAGAAAAAAATAATAATTTTCAACAGAAAATGAAATCGTTACATTTTTAGTAAAACAAACGAAAAAAGAATTAATTTTCAAACGAAAAGAAATATTTAAACTTAAACATTTAACTGAAATACTTGGATTTTTAACCAAAAAATGGATTTTTAAATAATAAGATTCATTTTTTAAACCAAAAGATTATTATTTAAATATTTAACTGAAATACTTGGATTTTTAACAAAAAAGATGGATTTTTAAGCAAAAAGATTAATTTTCAAACAAAAAGAATATTTAAATTTAAATATTTATTTTAAATACTTGTATTTTTAAACAATAAGATTTATTTTTTAAACCAAAAGATTAATTATTAAACAACAAGATTAATATTTAAATATTTAACTGAAATACTAGGATTTTTAACCAAAAAGATGAATTTTTAAGTAAAAAGATTTATTTTCAAGTAAAAAAATTAATATTTAACTCTAATACTTGAATTTTTTAACAAAAAGGTG
>NC_046665.1:118825677-118839291 GCF_010883055.1 Belonocnema kinseyi | reverse complement strand
TAAACCAAAAGATTAATTATTAAACAACAAGATTAATATTTAAATATTTACCTGAAATAATTGGATTTTTAACCAAAAAGATGAATTTTTAAGTAAAAAGATTTATTTTCAAGTAAAAAAATTAATATTTAAATATTTAACTCTAATACTTGAATTTTTTAACAAAAAGGTGGATTTTTAAGCAAAAAGATCAATTTTCAAACAAAAAGATGAATATTTAAATATTTAACTTAAACATTTCACTGAAATATTTGAATTTTTAAGCAAAAAGATTTATTTTCAAACAAAAAGAAGAATATATAACTGAAATACTTGGATTTTTAACAAAAAATATGGATTTTGAAGCAAAAAGATTAATTTTCAAACCAAAAATGGATATTTAAACTTAAATATTTAACTGAAATACTTGGACTTTAAACAATAAGATTAATTTTTTAAACCAAAAAGATTAATATTTAAATATATATTAAATAAATATTAAAATGTTGCTAAATATTAAATACCTATAATTTTTCTAAATTAAAAAATTTCAAATTAAATGGGTTAAAAATTGAAAAATTTAGACTTGAACAATATTTTTAATTAAATAAAATCCTCTAATTATGAATATAATATTATGGAGTTATTTTTAAGTTCAAAATAGTTAATAAAGATTTAAACGCACATGAAATTTTTTTAATGGCTAAAAGAATGAATAAAAATATTATAATAATAAATTTATTTATTTAATTTATTATAAAAAATAATATAAATAAAGAACTAAAACTTTTAATATAAAATATTTTACCTATGAATCATTAAAAATCGAATCTTTGGGTCCAATCAATTATTGTTTTTTTTTAATAAAATAAAACTGTTTTTCATTTAAAAAATTCAACTTCAAACGCTTTTAATTTTCAACTGTTTTAGCAGATTTTTCTTCTGAAAATTCGTAAAATTTCCTGTCAAAATATAAATTCACTGTCATTTTCCGATTCGCAAACATTTTTCACAGTCAATAAAATTTAAAAAATCTACACACCAAATCTAAAAATTGTTCCATTCGAAGTTAAATTGCCAAATTTTAAACTTTTATAAACTGTAGAGTTCAAAAATTGAGATTTACTTCCAAAAATACAAATCCACGTTATCATTTTCAATGCTCTAAATTAAAGAATCAATCAATGAATTAACTTTTTTTAAAAAAGTATATCATTTTAAACAAATTTAAATTCTAATTCCATCTCAGAATTGGTCCAAAATTCAAAATTTCCAGTTTAAATCCGAAAATTTTAATTCTTTTCAAAAAATTCCCTTTTCAAACCCAAAATTTTATTTCTTTTCGCAAATTCTCTAATTTAATTTTTTTTTGAAAATACCTCGTTTCAACACAGAATAATAATTTTGTTTGAAAATTCAATTTTCCATTGAGAAATGTTATTCTCCTGATTGAATTCCAGTTCCAACTCAGAATTGGTTAAAAATTGAAAATTCCTTCCCCAAATCCGGAATTTTAATATTTTTCAAAAATTCTTCATTTCAATTAAAAATTAGAATTTTTTTTTAAATACCCTGTTCCAATTCATAATTTTTTTTCGCAAATATCCCGTTTAAACTTAGAATTAGCATACATTCTTTTAAAAAAATTCGCTGTTCCAGCTCGGAATTTATTGAAATTTTAACATTTCCTGTTCCAAGAAAAATTAAATTTATTTTTCTTCAAGTTGAAAATTCTTTTTTTTTTTGTAAAATTAATAATTGTTATTTTTTTAATTGAAAAGATTCAATTTAAAGAATAATTAATTAATATTTACAGTTGATAAACTAAAAAAATTTTTATCTAAAATTTTCAATTTTAAACGCTTCTAATTTGTAATTGTTTACTTAAAAAATTCATTTTTAAATTCTCTAAATCGAAATGTGCACTTAAAAATTAAGAATCTAAAATGGAAAAAATTTTCAAAGTGAAAAATTTTCAAATTACACATTCTAAACTGAATAATTTCATAATTGAAAAAAATCACAATTAAACAAATTATTTTAAAAAACGGTTGAAATCAAAATTGGAAGGATTTTTTTTCTACAAATTTGTAAAATTCACGGTGAATTTTAAACTTTTTAAATTTTTTCAATTCAAAAACTGTAAACTATAGAAATTTTAACATTGATAAATTATAGATTAAATAAAAATGATAAATTATAGAGTTCAAAGATTCAGATTCAATTCCAAAAATATAAATCCTTATTATCAATTTCAATGCTCTGAATAAAAAAATCAATCAATTAACTTTAAAATTTCAAAAATATTATTATTTTAAGGAACTTATGCAGATTTGAAACAAAAAATTTAGAATCTTTTCAAGAATTGTCAAAGGCTTCAAAAGAAGATTATTTTTTTTTTTACAATTTTAACAATGTTTTAAAACCTTTCTAAATATTCTCTTAAAATAAGTTTTCAAAATGAAGAATCAGTTTCAATTTTTGCTATTTGCATCGAAATTTTGGTACGTATAACCGAATAAAATGACATAAAAAGGCTGAAAAAATGAAGTAAATTACTTGAGGCATGAAAAACATTCAAAAAGTGAGGTTATGAAGCATAAAAAACAATCTTATTGCTTTTGTTGAAGTGTTGTGTTTTATTTAATTATGAGTACCGGACCAAATCTTGAATGTAAAATTACGATTCGAATCATATAATAATCAGATAGTAGTTGATAAAAAAGTAAATATACTTACAGTTGTATCTTGAATTTCATCCCAAATTTGCGAAACCGTGAGAGGTATTTCTGACGTGAAAAGCGATTTAATCGAAACGCCAGTATTAACGTTAACAGTCAGCATATTGACTTCGATAATTTATAAACTTCGAATATTATTTTTAATAATAAAAAAAGCCTGTCACGAAAAAAAGTACGTCAAACGTCAAAACTGTCGTATCTTCTCTCATAACCTCAAAAAGGGAGTTTACCCGCCGCTAGGTGGCACTAGATTCTACAGTCTAAATTCCGCGAAAATTTAAATTCGATAAATGAAACATTCCTTTTTTTTATAAAAATTTATAATAAAAATTTATAGATTATTTATTTATTATATAATTAAGAAAGTAAAAGTCTTAGTTGTTCACTTAAGAAATAGAAGCTTATTTATATTTTAATTACTGCTCATTATCTTTTGCATAAGTTCTGAATTTCACAAATGTAACGCTATTGTCTACTGAAATAACCTTTCAGAGTACATGTTTTCATTTTTTTTATTTTTCTAATTAAATAGAATAATTTTAAACTAATTATAATACATTTTCTATAAAAAATTAAATAATTAAATTTTCAACAACATACAATTTATTTTTTAAAAAGTTCAATGCGCAACCAAAAAATGACTTCTAAAAAGAAGATTTATTTTATATCAGAAAGAGGAATTTTCAAGACCATAAATTAATTTTTAACCAAAGGATGAATTATTAAACAAGAAGACTTTTTTTTACTAAAAGGACAAATTTGAAACAAAACAGCATTGTATTAACCTATAGAATATAATTCAACTAAATAAAAAATAAATTTTCAACTAAATGTGGAATATTTAAATTTTCGATTAAAAAAATTATTTTTCACCTATAAAAATCAAAATTTTAACAAAATACTTGAAATTTTAACTAATGTAATGCATTTGCAACTAAAAAAGAAAAATTTTTAATCAAAAATGGTAATTACATTTTTTATTATAAAATTAATTTTCTATACAGAAAAAAACGATATAAAAAAAATTCAATTCTCAAATAAATAAATAAGTTTTTATTTGAAAAAAAATGAATAATGTTTTAACTAAAAATAGAATAATAAACTATTTAGTCAACAAAATAAATTTTCGACCAAAAAAATGAATTTTTATGCAAGAAGATTGATTATCTACTAAAATGAAGAATTTTTAACTCACAATTTTTTTTACCAAAAATTGAATACTTGACTTTTTAATTTAAAAAATAAATTTTCAACAACAAAAAACGGGTTGTTTTGCAATAAAGTAGTGAAATTTCCAAACAAAAAAAATACATTTTTAAACAAAAATAAAATAAATCCATTTTTGCTTAACAAAATTAATTTTCAATGAAAAACTTATTTGAAACGAAGTAGATCAGTTTTCAGCCAAATAAATTAATTTTCAACCAAAAGGATGAATTTTCAAACAAGAAGAATATTTTCCTACAAAAAAAAAGAATTGTGAATTAAATTTGTTTTAAATGGAATACTTCAATTTTAAATTACAAAATTAATTTCCCACAAAAAAGACGAATTTAGAATAAAATAGATAAATTTTCAACCAAAGAAATTAATTTTCAAAGAAGAAGAATAGTTTTATACAAAAAAGAAGAATTGCAATGGAAAATTTTTTTTAATGGCATATATCAATTTTCAGTAAAAAAAATTAAATTTCAATAAACAACGAATTTTCAACCAAATAGATCAATTTGCAATTAAATAAATGCATTTTTAATTAAAAAGATGAATTTTCAAACAAGGAGAATAATTTTTACCAAGAAAAATTTTGATAAAAAATATGTAATGGAATACTTCAATTTCTAGTTTAAAAAATTAATTTTCAGAGAAAACAATTTATTTTCAACCAAAAAAATAAATTTTCGAGCAAGAAGAATAATTTTTTGCCGAAAAGAATAATTATTAGCAAACATTTTCTTTATGTGGAATACTTGAATTTTCAGTCTTAAAAAATCTATAAAAATAAACGAATTTGCAACAAAATAGCTAAATTTTTAACAAAATAAATGAATTCTTATCCAAAAAGATGAAATAAAAATATAATAATTTTCTCCAAATAGAAAAATTTTCAACCAAATCAAATGTTTTTTTTTTTTATGGAATACTTAAATTTTTACTTAAAAAAATCATTTTTAACAAAAAAAGAACAGAATTTTCAACCAATCACCAAACTTAAATTCTACAAAAATACGAATTTTCAACAAAATGGTCCAGATTTCAAATAACAAATTAATTTTCCAAAAACAAAATTATGTTCAGAAAAATAGATAGAATTTTTAACCAGGTATTTTAACTTTCAACGAAATAGTTGAAATTTTCAAGCAAAAAAGACCAATTTTGGATTAAACAGTTGAATTTTCACCCCAAAAATATGTCACTTGTTATTTTTCGTCATAAAAAATGAAAAACTTGTACTTTTGAATCCTCAAAGCGTTTTTTCAGTGATACAATTTGTAATTTGTATTTAAAAAATCAATTTTTCATTTACTAAATTTGAATTTGCGCGGAACTTTGTCAATGACATCCAGTACCACCTGGCGGCGAATAAAGTTCCCCGGAGTCGAACCTCGAAATAATCGATATATCTAGTATCTACACGCGACCTCTATAGCTAAATTCTGTAACGAGTTTAACTGTCAAAAATCAGTTGCATTCGAATTATTATTTATGTTTATATCGAGCCATTTGTGATCAATAAAAAATATTCCGAACTAAAAAATTAGTGCTTCAAATAAATAATTAATTTGTTCTAATTTGAGAAACAGAACTCTTGCCTGCGAAAAAATAAAAATGATTCGGTATATTTGAGGTTAATCGGTGAAAATGTTGAATTCATGAAATGTACAGGAAGTTTTTAAATACCTGATCGGTTTGAGTTTGATTTTCGTTATTTTACGATTAGATATTCGAAAAAGTGAACTAATTTCCCGAATAAAAAGTGACTTTACAAAGCCAAAATGCCGTGTGAAATGATAACATTGCAATTGGGGCAATGCGGGAATCAAAGTGAGTAAACATGAAATTATTGATTAATTATTCCATTTTTAGTTCAAAATTTTTCTTTTTGATTTGAAAACTCAACTATCTGGATGAAAATTGATGTATTTTGTTTAAAAAATTGTATTTTTCTGGTTAAAAAACTATCTTCATGGCTGAAAATTTAAAAAGTTTTTTTTTATTTGAACTACTTTGTTAAAAATTCATATTTTTCGCTATCTGTTCCGATTTTGATTAAAAATGTATATTTTTTAACTGAAAATTGATGTATTTTCTGAAAAATAAATAATTTTATTTCAAAATTCAGAAATGAATTTTGAAAATGAACCTATTTTGTTAATTTCTTGTTGTTGAAAATTAATTTTTTTTGTCTGAAAATGAGTATTTCATTTTTGTTTCAAATCTTATCTTTTTTAGTTCTAAATTAATTTATTTTGATAGAAAATTCAACTGTTTTGTAAAAAATTATTTGTTTTTTTCGCTTTAAAATTCAACAATTTAGGATAAAAAATGTTTCTTTGTTGACTGAAAAATATTTCTTAGTTTAAAATTCAAATCTTTTGTAGAAATATTTGGTTTATTTCTTTTTCCATTTTTCATTTAAAAACGTATTTTTTCTAGTTGAAAATTAATTTATTTTGTTCAAACTTCTTCCTTTTTGGCTTAGAAATTTATTTATTTTGATAGAAAAAATCATATTTTTATATTGAAAATTCAACTGTTTTGTAGAAAATGAGTTGTTTTTTGGCTCTAAAATTCACTTCTTTAGTTGAAATTTGTTTCTGAAAATGAAACTATATTTCATTTTTCCTTCAAAATTTATAATTTCTTTAGCTGAAAATGTAATTATTCCTTATTTGGTTCAAAATTTATTTTTTGATTGAAAATTCAAGTGTTTTGTAGAAATATGCTTGTTTTTTTTTTTTATTTTAAAATTTTTTAATGTTAAAAATTCAGTTTTTCAACTGAAAATTTACCAGTTTCATGTCTAATTTAAAACTGATTTTTTTCTAGTTGAAAATGAATGTATTTTATTAAAAATTCGTTTTTTTTCTGTTAAAAATTAATATTTTCCTGCAAATGAAAATATTTCATTTTTTATTCAAATCTTACCTTTCTTAGTTCTAAATTAATTTATTTGATTGAAAACTCTACCTTTTTGGGTTAAAAATGTATTTATTTTTACAGAAAATTCAACTTTTTTGTAAATTTTTTTTTTTACTTTAAAATTCAACAATTTAGGATAAAAAATATTTCTTTTTTAACTGAAAAATATTTTTTGATTTAACATTCAACTCTTGTAGAAATATATGTTTTTTTTTTGCAGAAAATTAATAGTTTTAATTCAAAATTCATCTTTTTTAGTAAAAAACCTAATCTTGTTATTTGAAAATTAAACTTTTTCTTTGAAAATGCATTATTTTCGTTAAAAATTTTGATAATTTGTTGAAAATTCGTATTTTTATTAGAAAGTTGATCTTTTTCGTTGAAAATTAATTTTTCTTTTTTAAATATTTAACTATTTTGTTGAAATTTTGTCTTTTATGGTAGTATATTAATTTTCTATTAATGTAATTATTTTATTAAATATTCATTATTTATGGTTAAACATTAATTTTTTTAACTGTAAATATAACTATTCCATTTTGAGTTGAAAATTCATCCTTTTTAATTGAACATTTATTTATTTTGTTGAATATTTTGGTTAAAAATTCTTTTTTTTATGTCAAATATTCCTTATTTTATTCATGAATTCGTTTCTTCGATAAAAAGTTTAACTACTTTTTTGAAAAATCATCATTTTTGGTAAAAAAATAAATCTTATTTGTTGAAAATTCGTGCTTTTTAGTAAAAAATTCATCTTTTTCATTGAACTATATTTTTTGTTTGCTTAAAAATTGAACTATTTTGTTGAAATGTTGTATTTTGCAATATGATATTAATTTTGTTGGAGAAAAAATAATGTTTTTGGTCCACAAATAATTTTTAAAATTAAATTAAAATTAAATTAAATTAAAAATCTTTTCGTTGAAAATTCATTTTTTTGTTGTTAAAAGTTTAACTTTTTTTAATTCATCTTTTTGGTTAAAAAATTGATCTTTTTCGTTGAAAATTCATTTTTTGTTTGTTAAACATTGAACTATTTTGTTGAAATTTCGTCTTTCGTTTTCATTTGTTTAAAAATTCGTTTTCATGGTTAAAAATTAATTTTTTTATCTGTAAATACAACTATTGCATTCTGAGTTGAAAATTTACGTATTTTGATAAATATCGGCAGTACAAAATTAATATTTTTGGTTAAAAATTCTTTTTTTATGTCAAAGATTCCTTATTTTATTTATCAATTCGTTTCTTCGATAAAAAGTTTAACTACTTTTTTGAAAATTCATCTTTTTGGTATAAAATAAATCTTATTAGATGAATTTTTTTTATTAAAAGTTTAACTATTTTGTTGAAAATTAGTCTTTTAGTTGTGAAGAATTCAAGTTTTTGGTTCAGAAATCAGTTTTATTGTTGAAAATGTAAATATTTGGTTAAAAATTCATTTTTCATAGTTAATCATTGATATAAATATTCCATTTTGAGTTGAAAATGCATCCTTTTTAATTGAAAATTCATGTATTTTGTTGAAAAATCTTTCTTTTTTTCGTATACAATTAATATTTTTGGTTTAAAATCCTTTTTTGTTGTTAAGGATTTCTTATTTCAGTTACGGATTCATTCCTTCTGTTTTAATATTTTATAGCAAATTCATCTTTTTTATACACATATAATCTTGTTAGTTGAAAATACATTTTTTTTTGTTTGTTAAAAGTTGAACTTTTTTTATTAAAAATTTATATTTATTGGTAGAAAAATGATCTTTTTCGTTGAAAATTCATTATTTTCGTTAAAAAATTAACTAATTTGTTAAAAATTCGTATTTTTAGTAGGAAATTGGTATTTTTGGTGGAAAATTCATTTTTTTCTTTGTAAAAAATTGAACTATTTTGTTGAAATATTGTATTTTCCGGTAGAGTATTAATCTGGTTGGTAAAGAATTCAAGTTTTTTTTCACAAATCATTTTTATTTTTGAAAATGTTAGTATTTTTTGTTTTAATTAATTTTTTATGGTTAATCATTAATATTATAAATTTTAAATATAACCTTTTTTATTTTGAGTTAAAATTCATATTTTTTTGGTATAAATTTAATCTTTTTGGTTGAAAATTCTTTTTTGTTTTTAAGGATTTCTTATTTTAGTTACGAATTCATTTTTTCGGTTAAAAATGTTAATATTTTATTTCCAAATTTATATTTATGGTACAAAAATAATCTTACTAGTTGAAAATTAATATTTTTCGTTGAAAATACATTTTTTTGGTTAAAAGTTTAACTTTTTTGCTAAAAATTCTTCTTTTATGGTTGCAAATGGAGGATTTTGGTTGAAAATTCATTTTTGTTTTGTTAAAGATTCCTTATTTTAGTTAAAAATTTATTTCTTTGGTTAAAAGTTTAACTACATTGTTAAAAATTAATGTTTCTTGGTAGAAAATTAATCCCAATTAATCCTATTAATTGAAAATTCATCTTTTTTGGCAGGAAATTAATCGTATTGGTTGAAAATTAATCTTTTTCGTTTAAAATTCATTTTTTTGTATATTAAAAGTTCAATTATTTTCTTGAAATTTCGTCTTTTTTAGTAGAAAATTGATCTTTTTGGTCGAAATATATTTTTTTATCTCAAAAATTAAATTATTTTGTTGAAATGTTGTATTTTGCGGTAGAATATTAATCTTATTAGTGAAAAATTCGTGTTTTTGGATCAAAAATAATTTTTATTGTTGAAAATGTAACTATTTTGCCAAAAATTAATTTTTTATGATTAAAACTTAATGTTTTCAACTGTAAATATAACTATTCCATTTTGAGTTGAAAATGTATCCTTTTTAGTTGAAAATTCATCGTTTTTAGCATAAAATTAATTTTTTTGGTTGAAAATTATTTTTGTTTTTGTTTTTAAGGATTCCTTATTCTAGTTACGAATTTATTTCTGCGGGTTAAAAGTTTTAATATTTCATTGAAAATTTATGTTTTTTGAGAAAACGTTTCACTTTTTTGTTAAAAATTCATCTTTTTTGGTAGAAAATTGATCTTTTAGTTGAAAATTCATTATTTTCGTTCAATTTTAATCTTTTTGGTAAAAAATTGATCTTTTTGTTTGAAAATTCTTTTTTTTTCGTTAAAAATTTTACTATTTTGTTGAAAAATCGTCTTTTTTGTAGAAAATTGATCTTTTTGGTTTTAATATATATATTTTTTTTTGCTAAAGCATTGAACTATTTTGTTGAGTTGTTGTATTTTGCATTAAAATATTAAACTTGTTAGTGAAGAATTCAAGTTTTTGATTCACAAATCATTTTTATTTTTTTTTTCAAAATGTAACTATTTTGTTAAAAAATTTTTTGTTGTTAATCATTAATATTTTGAACTGTAAATATAACTATTCTATTTTGAGTTAAAAATGCAACCTTTTTAATTGAAAAATCATATTTTTTTGGTATAAGCCTAACCTTTTTGTTTCAAAATTCTTCTTTGTTGTTAAGGATTCCTTATTTTAGTTGCGAATTAATTTCTTCGGTTGTAAGTTTTAATATTTTATTAAAAATTCATCTTTTTTTGTACAAAAATAATCTTATTAGTAGAGAATTAATATTTTTCGTTGAAAATACATTTTTTTGTTTGTTAAAAGTTGAACTTTTTTGTTAAAAAATCATCATTTCTGGTAGAAAATTGATCTTTTGGGTTGAAAATTAATTATTTTCTTAAAAATTCAGCTAATTTGTTAAAAAACAATCTTTTTTTGGTAGAAAATGAATTCCAATTAATCCTATTAATTTAAAATTGATCTTTTTGGATAAAAGTTGAACTTTTTTGTTAAAAATTCATCATTTCTGGTAGAAAATTGATCTTTTGGGTTGAAAATTAATTATTTTCTTAAAAATTCAAATAATTTGTTAAAAAAAACAATCTTTTTTTGGTAGAAAATGAATTCCAATTAATCCTATTAATTTAAAATTGATCTTTTTGGATAAAAGCTTAACTATTTTCTTGAAAATTTATCTTTTTTGGTAGAAAATTGATCTTTTGTGTTGAAAATTAATTATTTTCTTAAAAATTCAGCTAATTTCTTAAAAAACAATCTTTTTTTGGTAGAAAATGAATTCCAATTAATCCTATTAATTTCAAATTGATCTTTTTGGATAAAAGTTGAACTTTTTTGTTAAAAATTCATCATTTCTGGTAGAAAATTGATCTTTTGGGTTGAAAATTAATTATTTTCTTAAAAATTCAACTAATTTGTTAAAAAAAACAATCTTTTTTTGGTAGAAAATGAATTCCAATTAATCCTATTAATTTAAAATTGATCTTTTTGGATAAAAGCTTAACTATTTTGTTGAAAATTCATCTTTTTTGGTAGAAAATTGACCTTTTGGGTTGAAAATTAATTATTTTCTTAAAAATTCAACTAATTTGTTAAAAAAACAATCTTTTTTGGTAGAAAATGAATTCCAATTAATCCTATTAATTTAAAATTGATCTTTTTGGATAAAATTTATGTTTTTGATTCACAAATAATTTATTTTTTTGAAAATGTAACTATTTTGCTAAAAAATTAATTTTTTGAGCTGTAAATATAACTATTCCATTTTGAGTTGAAAATGTATCACTTTTAGTTGAAAATTCATCTTTTTTAGCATAAAATTAATCTTTTTGGTTGAAAATTCTTTGTTGTTGTTATTAAGGATTCCTTATTTTAGTTACGAATTCATTTCTGTGGTTAAAAGTTTTAATATTTTATTAAAAATTTATGTTTTTTGAAAAAACGTTTAACATTTTTGTTCAAAATTCATCTTTTTTGGTAGAAAATTGATCTTTTAGTTGAAATATATTAATTTTTTTCGCAAAAAATTTGAACTATTTTGTTTGTATATTGTATTTAGCAGTAGAAAATTAATATTGTTGGTGAGAATTAAAGTTTTTGGTTCCCAAAAAAAATTCATTTATTTTGTTTAAAAATCATATTTTTTTGGTATAAAATTAATCTTTTTGGTTGAAAATTCTTTTTTTTTTTGTAAAAGATTCCTTATTTTATTTATGAATTCATTTCTTCGATAAAAAGTTTAACTATTTTTGAAAATTCATCTTTTTGGTAGAAAATTAATCTAATTAGATGAATTTTTTTAATTAAAAGTTTCACTATTTTGTTGAAAATTCGTCTTTTTCGGTAGAAAATTGATCTTTTAGTTGAAAATTCATTTTTTTCTTTGATAAAAAATTGAACTATTTTGTTGAAATGTTGTATTTTGCAGTAGAATATTAATCTTGTTGGTGAGAATTCAATATTTTGGTTCACAAATAATTTTTATTGTTGAAAATGTAACTATTTTTAATTGAAAATTTATGTATTGTGTTGTAAAATCGTCTGTTTTCGGTACAAAAATAATCTTCTTAGTTGAAAATTAATATTTTGCGTTGAAAACAATTTTATGTTGTTAAAAAAGTTTCACTTTTTTTTTAAAAACCATCTTTTTGTGTAAAATGAATATTTTTTGTTGAAAACTCACCTTTTTGGGCCGAAAATTTATATGTTTGGTTGAAAATTTATTATTTTCTTTAAAAATTTAACTAATTTGTTTGAAAATTCGTCTTTCTGGTAGAAAATTGATCCTTTCGGTTGAAAATTCCTTTTTTTAATTTAACTATTTTGTTGAATATTGACAGTATAAAATTATTCATTTTGGTTAAAAATGTCTTTTTTTCGGTTAGAAATTTCTTATTTTACTTATGAATTCATTTTTTTGATCAAAAGTTTAACTGCTTTGTTAAAAAATCATCATTTTTGGTAAAAAAATTAATCTTATTATTTGAAAATTCTTTTTTTTTAAATTAAAAGTAACTATTTTGTTGAAAATTCGTCTTTTTTAGTAGAAAATTGATATTTTTTTTTGAAATATTTTTTTTTGCAGCAAAATTTAAGTCTTTTTTTTAATTTTGTATATCGCAAAATAGAAAATTATTATTTTTGGTTAGACATTCTTTTCGTTTTGGTTAATAATTCCTTATTTTATTTACGAATTTATTTCTTTAGTTAAAAGTTCAACTATTTGGTCGAAAATTAATCTTTTTGTGGAAAATTAATCTTATTAGTTAAAAATTGAAAATTTCAGTTGAAAATGCATTTCTTTGGTTGAAAGTTTAAATACATAGTTAAAAATTCATCTTTTTTGGTAGAAAATTATTCCAATTAATCCTATTGTTTTAAAATGAATCTTTTTGTTTAAATATTCATTTTTTGTTTGTAAAAAATGTAACTTTTTTGTTAAAAATTTAACCAATTTGTTGAAACTTCGTCTTTTTAGTAGAAAATTGATCTTTTTGTTTGAAAATTCTTTTTTGTGTTCGTTAAAAATTTAACTATTTTGTTAAAAATTCGTCTTTTTAGTAGAAAATGGATATTTTTGGTGGAACTTAATTTTTATGTTTGTTAAAAATTGAACTATTTTATTAAAATGTTGTATTTTGCAGTAGAACATTAACCTTGTTGGTGAGAATTTCAGTTCTTGGTTCACAAATCATTTTTATTGTTGAAAATTCGTTTTTGTTGTTGTTTTGGTACAAAAATAATCTTACTAGTTGAAAATGAATATTTTTCGTTGAAAATACATTTTTTGTTTGTTAAAAGTTGAACTTTTTTGGTTAAATATTCATTTTTTATTTATAAAAAATGTAACTTTTTTGTTAAAAATTTAACCAATTTGTTGAAACTTCGTCTTTTTAGTAGAACATTGATCTTTTTGTTTGAAAATTCTTTTTTGT
>NC_046665.1:118819863-118825577 GCF_010883055.1 Belonocnema kinseyi | reverse complement strand
AATTTTCCAAAGAAATATTTTTTATTCTTTCCATGTTTTTTAAAATCATTAAAATGCTTGAAAATCTTGAAACCTCTAAATGTTGATTTAACTTTTTTTAAATTTTAGAATATTTTTTTTAATTTCTAGAATTTTTCCTACATTTTTTAAAATCCTAAAAAAAAAAAATTCCATAAAATGATTTACAATATTGAAACATATAAATGTTGTTTTACATTTTTTTAAATTTTAAATTATTAAAAAAAAAATGTTCTAGAATTTTTCCTAAAATTTTCTTGCAAATCCTACTCAATTAAAAAACTTGTTAAAATGATCCACATACATTTTTGATAATTTTGTAAATCTTATTCAATCTTTTTTAAATATTGAAAAGTTGACTTTTGATCACAAAAAAATTCAAAATTTAAAAATTCTCCATTTTAAAATGTGTTTTACAAATAAAAAATTCTGTTTCAAATATCATCAAAATTAAAGAATTTTTATTTATACATTTTTAATCGTAAAAAGTTTTCCAATTAACGAAATTGAAGAATTTTCCATGGTAAATCTAGAAAAATGAAAAGTTTTTGGCTCTGAAAATTTACAATTAAATTGAATTTGGATAATTAATATTCGAAAAATTTTCAATTTGGAAGGTTTAGAATTTTTTAAACTGATTTTTGATTCTAAAAATCACGAAAATTAGGAATTTATATGCATAGATCTTTAAATGGAAAAGTAGAATTTAATTTAAATTTTTTGTAAGAAAAATCGTACCTCTAAACTATCACTTCCGTCTGCTTCTCGATCCAGGATATCGAAAATTTCCTCTTGAAGTTTCTCTCCCTGATGGTATCCAGAAGCCCAGTTATTTCCAGCACCACCCCCATGTTTTGATAAATAAACATTTTCTGGATTGTAGAGCTTGTAAGAAAAAAAAATTAGGACACGAGGAATTCTTTTTTTTTTCATATCAATTTAATAAATCTTGATATAATTCTGCAAGAATTTTTAGAGCCCACATTTTATTCAATTCATATTCAAAAGATAGAATTATAATCTTGTAAAAATGTTCATACAAAATGTTCTATAAATCGAATTAAAATAATCGAAGTTTTCAGAAACCTTATAAAATCAAATGAATAAAAATAATTAAAAAATTCCTTGAAGTCTCTGAAAATTACCTAAAATATTTAAAATTCTTTGGAATCTTTTAAAATCCCCCAAAACTTTTGAAAACTCGTGAAAAATAATAATTAAATTTTATGTTAGAAAAATTAATATTCAAACAGATCAATTTTCAATTAAAACTGGAATTTTCAATTAGAATCAGTGACATTTTTAGTTAAAAAACTTACTTAAAACAAAAAAAATAGTTACAATTTGAAACAAAATGATGAATTTTCAAATTTAATTGTAAATATTTAACTTGAATAGTTAAATTTTAAACTAAAATGATAAATTTTTAACTTAAATGATCAATATTTAACTGAAACGCTTGAATTTCCAACCAAAAAGACGAACATTTAAATATGATTAATAATTTTTTACTGAAAAAAAAAAATTGTTAACAAAATAGTTCAATTTTCAAAAAGTGATGAATTTTTAGATAAAATTATGAATCTTTAAATAGAATAGTTAAATTTTAAAACCAAAATATAAATTTTTATCTAAAAAGAGGACTAGATTCATTTTGAAAGAAATAGTGGAATTTTTATTTGAAAAAGACAAATTTTTAATCAAATAGTTGAATTTTTAACTAAAAAAAAAAAAAATAATTTCCAAACGAAAATGGAATAGTAATATTTATAGTTGAAAAGTTTAATGTTGAACCAAACAGATGCATTTTTAACTAAAATTATGGATTTTCAATTGAAATAAATAAAATTTTCAGTTAAAAAACTTACCTTAAAGAAAAAATAGTCACATTTTCAAACAAAATGATAAATTTTTTTACAAAAATTGTAAATATTTCACTTGAATAGTTAAACTTTAAATCAAAAAGATAAATTTTTCACTGAAATCATGAATATTTAAATAAAAAACTTCAATTTTCAAACAAAATGATAATTTTTAAACAAGAAGACTAATTTTCAAATAAAAAGATTCATTTTCTGCCAAAAAATACAATTTTTTAACAAAATACAATAATTTCAAACGAAATAGTTGAATTTTCATTTAAAAATGATTAATTTTCAACCAAATAGTTTAATTTTAAAATAAAAAATAATAATTTTCAACTAAAAATGGAATAGTAATATTTTTAGTTAAAAAAATTAATTTTCAACGACAAAATTATTTTTACTAACAAAAAAAATTGTCAACCAAAACTTAAATAATTAAATTTTACGTTAAAAAAATTAATGTAGAACCAAACATATAAATTTTCAACTAAAAATATGGAATTTTCAAATGGAATAATTAAAATTTTTAGTTAAAAAATTTACTTAAAAAAAAAATTTTTCCACAACAAAACACAGATTTTCAACAAAATGCTTCAATTTTTAACCAAAGTGATGAATTTTTAAATAAAATTATGAATCTTTAACTGAAACAGTTCAATTTTCAACCATAAAGATGAATTTTTAAACAAAAAAGATTAATTTTCCAATAAAAAGATTAATTTTCTGCCAAAAAATACAATTCTTTAACAAATTACAATAATTTCAAACGAAATAGTTGAATTTTCATCTAAAAATTATTAATTTTCAACCAAATATTTCAATTTTAAAATAAAAAATAATAATTTTCAACTGAAAATGGAATAGTAATATTTTTAGTTAAAAAAATTAATTTTCAACGACAAAATTATTTTTACTAACAAAAAAAATTGTCAACCAAAACTTAAATAATTAAATTTTAAACCAGAAAGATAAATGTTTAACTAAAATCATAAATATTTAAATAAAACACTTCAGTTTTCAACCAAAAAGATAATTTTTAAAGATTAATTTTCTGCCAAACAATACAATTTTTTAATAAAATAGACCAATTTTCAACCAAGTAGTTAAATTTTTAACTAAAAAAATAATTCCTAACTGAAAATGGAATAGTAAAATTTTTAGTTAAAAAAATCAATTTTAAACTAAACATAAGAGTTTTCAACTAAAAAAAAAAATTAAATCTTCAACTGATATAGTTGAATTTTCAAGAACAAAATTATTTTTGCTAAAAAAGAAAATTGTCAACCAAAACTTAAAATAAATTTTAAGTTAAAAAACTTAATGTTTAATCAAACATATAAATTTTTAATTAAAACTGTGTAATTTTCAAATGAAATAAGCGAAATTTTCAATTAAAAAATGTAATTTAAACAAAAAATATATTACCTTGAAAAAAAGTTACATTTTCAACCAAAAATATGAATTTTTTAATAAGAAAATTAATATTCAAATAAACAGATTAATTTTCTACCAAAAAGACCATTTTTCTGGAAAACACATGAATTTTTAACCTAATAGTTGAATTTTTAATTAAAAAAGGCAACTTTGCAACCAAATAATTGAATTTTAACAAACAAAAAAAATGGAATAGTAACATTTTTAGGGGGAAAAAAAGAATTAATTTTAAACCAAACATAACAGTTTTCAACTAAAACAATGAATTTTTAACCGAAGTAGCTGAATTTCCAAAGATAAAAATTTATTTTTACTGAAAAAAAATTTTTCAAACTAAACCTGAATAATTAAATTTTAAGATAAAAAATTTTAATTTTCAATTAAAAATTAATGTTGAACCAAACAAATGAATTTCCAACTAAAACTATGAATTTTTTAAATGGAAAAGTGAAATTTTCAGTTAAAAAACTTACTAAAAAATTTAATTTAACTTAATAAATTTAATTTAATTAATTAAATAATTTTGTACAAAAAAAAAACAATCGTTTTTTAACAAAATACAATAATTTTTAACGAAGAAAAGATCAATTTATACCCAAAAAGCCAGGTAAAAAGGATAATTTTTCAACAAGAAAAAGTTAAATAATAAACATTTTTAGACAAAAAATGAGTGTTTCATTCATCAAAAAGATGATTTTAAAAAATTAAAATGGTAAATATTTAACGGGAAAACTTGAATTTTTAAACAAGAAGATTAATTTTTAAAGAAAAAGATAATTTTCTACCAACAAAAATATATTTTTTTAAACAAAATACGTAAATTTTTCACGACGCAGTTGAATTTCAAATTAAAAAAGACAATGAAGATTAATTTTCTACAAAAAAAAAACAATTTTTCATAATGTAAATAAATTTTCGTACAACTAGTTTTATTTCTAAATAAAAAATATCAATTTTCAAAGAAATAGTTGAAGTATTATCCAAAAAGGATATATTTTCAACCAAAAATAGAATTGTTAATTTTTCTTTTAAAAATCTAATTATTAAGAAACAAAAAAATAGCGTTTTTTAAAAACAAAATAATTAAATTTTCTACTAGAATAGTTACATTTTTAGTTAAAAAAAATTATTTTCAACAAAGTAGTTACACTTTCAATCAGAGATGAATTTTTAATTTAAATTATTATCGCAAAAATTCCCTGTTCAAAGTGAAATTATATTTCTTTACCGACACTCCCTTTGCTTAAATAAAAACAACTATTTTATTAAATTCTTTGTTCCAAATTGGGATAAATAAAGAGTAAGCGAATAAAACGTTTTAAATAAATTTTTTGAAAAAAAAAATAAGAAAATGATTATTTAATTAAATTAATTTCATTTAATTTGTATTTTATTTTATTTTCAAGGAATTTCAATAACTTTAATAATATACCCTGAATTTTGATACCTTCGAGTATGAAGAATTCATAATAGTATGTATAACTCGAGGTTCCAAATCCAAAAGAACAGCACGTGGAATGTAATGTTCATCATCTGACTGATAAAAGAAAACATCCTTTCTATCAGTTCCTTCAGTCGCATAATCTTCCAAAATTCCTTCTGGACTGATACCATGCTCTGCACAAAGTCTCTTCCAAAATTCAAATCCAACTAGAAAAATGCGCAAAATTATGCATTTTTCATAGGGCGACATGATTTCCTTGACCAGGAAATCCAGACATTATCCAATAAGATTAATTTTTTAACAGAAAAGACGAATTTTCAAAAAAATAGTTGAACTTTTAACAAACAAAAAAAAATGAATTTTCAACGAAAAAGATTAATTTTCAACGAAAAAAGATGAATTCTCAACAAAATAGTTGAACTTTTAACCAAAAAGATTAATTTTAAATTAATAGGTTTAGTTGGCATTAATTTTCTACAAAAAAAAATATGAATTAAACTTTTAACAAATAAATCTATTTTCAACGAAAAATATTAATTTTCAACTAATAAGATTATTTTTGTACCAAACAAGATGAATTTGCAATAAAATATTAAAACTTTTAACCGAAGAAATGAATTTTAATAAAATAGTTCAATTTTTAACAAACAAAAAAAATGAATTTCCACCAAAAATATCCATGTTCTACTAAAAAGACGAATTTTTAACAAAATAGTTAAATTTTTAACGAACACAAAAAAGAATTTTCAAACAAAAAGATCAATGTTCTGCTAAAAAGACGAATTTTCAACAAATTGGTTAAATTTTTAACAAAAAAGTTACATTTTTTATAAACAAAAAATGAAATTTAACCAAAAAAGTTCAACTTTTAACAAACAAAAAATGTATTTTCAACGAAAAATATTAATTTTCAACTAATAAGATTATTTTTGTACCAAACAAGATGAATTTGC
>NC_046665.1:118793777-118819763 GCF_010883055.1 Belonocnema kinseyi | reverse complement strand
GGCAGGATTTGCAAGAGAATTTTAGAAAAAATTCTAGAACATTTTTTTAAAAAATATTTTAAAATTTGAAAAAATGTAAAACAACATTTAGATGTTTCAATAAAAAATAAAATAATAAAAAATTCAATTAAAAAATTTCAAAATTATCAAAAATGAATGTGGAGTATTTGAAGGAAATTTTTTTAGTTTAGCAGGATTTAAAAAAATGAGGAAAAATTCTAGAAATAAACTTTTTTAATCATTTAAAATTTAAAAAATGCAAAACTAAATGTAGATTTTTCAATCTTTGAAGAATTTTAAGAAAATTTTTTAATTGAACAGGATTTAAAAAAATGTAGGAAAATTCTAGAAATTTCTAGAATAAAAAGAAATTTCCTTGGAAAATTGAAAATGATTTTGTATTTTAAAAAATAAATTTGTTGAAAACGTTTAAAAAGATTTAGAAAGATTTACAAAATTATCAAAAATGAATGTGGAAGATTTTAAGAAAATTTGTTTAATTTGGCAGAATTAAACAAAAAATAAATAAAAATTCTAGAACAAATTTTTCAAATGATTAGAAATTTTTAAAATGCAAAACTAAATGTAGATGTTTAAATATTTTTAAGCATTTTAAGGAATTTTTTTTTAATTTGGCAGGATTTAAAAAAAAAATAGGAAAAATTCTAGAACAAATTTTTTAAATAATTTAAAATTTGAAAAAAATGAAAACATGTTTTAAGATTTTTAAGGATTTTAAAAGGCGTCAGAAGAATAAAAAACATTTACTTGGAAAATTGAAAATGATTTTGTATTTTAAAAAATTAATTTTTCGAAAATGTGTAAAAAGATTTAGAAAGATTTACAAAATTATCAAAAATCAATGTGGAAGAATTTAGGAAATAAATTTTTAATTGGGCAGCATTTTTTTTTAAATGTAGGAAAAATTCTAGAAATTTTTTTTTAAATAATTAAAAATTTGAAAAAAAAAGTTTTAAATTACATGTAAATACTTCAAGATTTTCAAAGGCATCCGATGAATAAAAAATTTCTTTGGATAATTGAAAATGATTTGTGCAACATTTTTTTATTTGGCAGTTTTAAAAAAATATATTTAGGACAAATTCTAAAAAAAAAAATTTTTAATAATTTAAAATTTGAAAAAATATAAAAGATGTTTCAAGATTTTGAAATCAAATTTTAAAGAATTTTAAGAATTTATAAACTATTTAAAATGTTAAATAATTTATTTTTCAATTCAAGAAATCAATTTTTTAAAGATCTGAATTCCATTTTATACCAGTAAATTATTAAGCATTTGAATACCAAATTTTTTAATTAAAAAACTTTTAAACTTAAATTTAAAAAAATTTCAAATTCAAGAGTTCTACTTTTGAGTCCTTTAATTTGCAGCTCAGTTTTTATAACTTCGAACAGATACATTTTTAGCTTTAGAGTTCGATTTTTTAAACTTCATAGACCATAAAAAATGTTTGCGAACCTAGAAAAAATCGGAAATTAAGGAAAAAATAAAACGGCCACCCTGGTTGTAATAAACAAAAATTTACAGGGTTTTGTGCTATGTCACTCAATAGCCGGTGGAACCGGATCCGGAATGGGATCGTTCATGTTGGAAAGTTTAGCTGACAGATTTCCAAAAAAATTAATTGAGACATACAGTGTTTTTCCGAATCAAGATGAAATAAGGTAACGAGAAATAATTTATTCTTTATCTTTTTTACAGTAAAAAAAAATAAGGATGACTGAAAAATCCCGAAAAATAAAATTTCCGACACTGTAAAATTCCAGAGTTAGAAATTTTCCGAATAATAAAATTGCCGAAAATTAAAAATACGTAATTGGAAAATTCTGGAATATTAAAATTCGCGAATAATAAAATTGCTGAAAAATAAAAATACTAAATTGAAAGATTCTCAAATAATAAAATTCCCAAGTTGGAAAATTCCCGACAGAAAATTGCCGAATTGCAAAATATCTACATTGAAAAATTTTCGATATTAAACAGTTACAATTTTTTTTATAAATACATTTTATTGATTAGAAATACAGTAATGAAATATTGTTTTTCCAATTTATTTTTAATGTTTAATTTTCGGGAATTTTCCAATTAGGATATTTTATATGTCGGCAAATTTTTGTCAGGAATTTTCCAATTCGGTAATATTATTAATTGTCGTAAATTTTATTATTCAGTAATTTTCCATTTCGGGAATTGTATTATTCTAGAATTTTATCATTCGGTAATTTTCCATTTCGTGAATTTTATTATTCGGTCATTTTCAATTTCGGAAATTTTATTATTCGGTAATTCTCCATTCTGGGAATCTTATTATTCTGGAATTTTATTATTCGGTAATTTTCCATTTCGGGAATTTAATTATTCTAGAGTTTTATTATTCTAGAATTTTATTATTCGGTAATTTTCCATTTCGGGAATTTTATTATTCTAGAATTTTATTATTCTGGAATTTTATTATTCGATAATTTTCCATTTCCATTTTAATTTTTAATTTTCTATTTAATTCGGTAATTTTCCATTTCGGGAATTTTATTATTCGGTCATTTTCAATTTCGGAAATTTTATTATTCGGTAATTCTCCATTCTGGGAATCTTATTATTCTGGAATTTTATTATTCGGTAATTTTCCATTTCGGGAATTTAATTATTCTAGAGTTTTATTATTCTAGAATTTTATTATTCGGTAATTTTCCATTTCGGGAATTTTATTATTCTAGAATTATATTATTCTGGAATTTTATTATTCGGTAATTTTCCATTTCGGGAATTTTATTATTCTAGAATTTTATTATTCGTTAATTTTACATTTCGGGAATTTTATCATTCTAGAATTTTATTATTCTAGAATTTTATTATTCGATAATTTTCTATTTCCATTTTTTTAAAATTAATTAAAAATTTTTTTAATTTCCATTCAGTTCGGTATTTTTCAATTTCGGGAATTTTATTATTCTAGAATCTTATTATTCGGTAATTTTCCATTTCTGGAATTTTATTTGTTAATTTTCCATTTCGGGAATTTTATCATTCTAGAATTTTATTATTCTAGAATTTTATTATTCTGGAATTTTATTATTCAATAGTTTTCCATTTCCATTTTAATTTTTAAATTTCCAATCAATTCGGTAATTTCCTATTTCGGGAATTTTATTATTCTAGAATTTAATATTCTAGAATATTATTATTCGGTAATTTTACATTTATGAAATTTTACTATTCGGTAATTTTCCTTTTCGGGAATATTATTATTCTAGAAGTTTATTATTTGGTAATTTTCCATTTGGGTAATTTTATTATTCTAGAATTTTATTATTCGTTAATTTTACATTTCGGGAATTTTATCATTCTATAATTTTATTATTCTAGAATTTTATTATTCGATAATTTTCTATTTCCATTTTAATTTTTAAATTTCCATTCAATTCGGTAATTTTCCATTTCGGGAATTTTATTATTCTAGAATTTAATATTCTAGAATCTTATTATTCGGTAATTTTACATTTCTGGAATTTTATTATTCGTTAATTTTCCATTTCGGGAATTTTATCATTCTAGAATTTTATTATTCTAGAATTTTATTATTCTGGAATTTTATTATTCGATAATTTTCCATTTCCATTTTAATTTTTAAATTTCCAATCAATTCGGTAATTTCCCATTTCGGGAATTTTATATTATTCTAGAATTTAATATTCTAGAATCTTATTATTCGGTAATTTAACATTTATGAAATTTTATTATTCTAGAATTTTATGATTCGGTAATTTTCCATTTCGGGAATTTTATTATTCTAGAATTTTATTATTGCAGAATTTTATTATTTCAGAATTTTATTATTCTAGAATTTTATTATTCGGTAATTTTCCAATTCGTGAACTTTATTATTCGGTCATTTTCAATTTCGGAAATTATTTTATTATTCGGTAATTTTTCACTTTGAGAATCTTATTCTTCTAGAATTTTATTATTCGGTAATTTTCCATTTCGGGAATTTTATTATTAGTTAATTTTACATTTCGGGAATTTTATCATTCTAGAATTTTATTATTCTAGAATTTTATTATTCGATAATTTTCTATTTCCATTTTTTTAAAATTAATTAAAATTTTTTTTTAATTTCCATTCAGTTCGGTATTTTTCAATTTCGGGAATTTTATTATTCTAGAATTTAATATTCTAGAATCTTATTATTCGGTAATTTTCCATTTCGGGAATTTTATCATTCTAGAATTTTATTATTCTGGAATTTTATTATTCGATAGTTTTCCATTTCCATTTTAATTTTTAAATTTCCAATCAATTCGGTAATTTCCCATTTCGGGAATTTTATTATTCTAGAATTTAATATTCTAGAATATTATTATTCGGTAATTTTACATTTATGAAATTTTACTATTCGGTAATTTTCCTTTTCGAGAATATTATTATTCTAGAAGTTTATTATTTGGTAATTTTCCATTTGGGTAATTTTATTATTCTAGAATTTTATCATTCGGTCATTTTCCATTTCGGAAATTTTATTATTTTAGAATTTAATTATTAGGTAATTTTCCATTTCGGGAATTTCATTATTCTAGAATTTAATAATCTAGAATATTATTATTCGGTAATTTTCCATTTCTGGAATTTTATTATCCTGACATTTTTCATTTCGGGAATTTTATTATTCTAGAATTTTATTATTCTGGAATTTTAATATTCAAAAATTTTCCATTTCGGGAATTTTATTATTCTAGAATGTTAATATTCTGGAATTTTCCAATTCGGTATTTTTATTTTTCTGCAATTTTATTTTTTACGATTTTTAATATTTGGGAATTGTCGAATTAGTTATTTTCATTTTTCGGTAGTTTTATTATTCAGGATTTTTCAGTCTTCTCCGAAAAAGAAAGTATCTCTTAAATTTAAGTTTGTCAAAAATTACAGCGATGTCGTCGTTCAACCTTACAATTCGTTACTCACCTTGAAGAGATTAACGCAGTGTGCTGACTGCGTTGTAGTTTTAGATAACACCGCTTTAAACAGAATTGCATCGGACAGGCTGCACATTCAAAATCCAAGTTTTACGCAAATTAATAAATTGGTTTCGACGATCATGTCTGTCAGCACAACAACGCTCAGGTAAACTTTGAATTTGCACGATTTTTAATTATAAATTTTTAAAATGCCGGCAATAGCGGTTAGACTTTTTAGAAAAAATTAATTTAGTTAATATTAATTAATTATTTTAATGAAGTTACTTATATAACTGAATTTTAATTATTTGGTTGAATATAAGTAATTAATAATTTAATATAATTTATAATTTATACAAATATTTTTTTAATTAAATTTTATAATAACCTAAGATTAGATATCCTATTAAATAAATAATAAATAATAATATAAATATAAATAATTAATAATTAAATAAATTTGACGGTATTTTAATTTATTCAGAGGTACTTATTGTTTTATTTTATAATACACAATAAGACAAACTTATAATTATATATTAATATATATTCGTTTTAAAATATTTTTTTTTAATATTTTAAATGAATAATAATTTTGATAAATATGTTATTAGTTCATAACAAATATACAAATTTGGATTGATATTTTTTTTCATTAAAATTGATAATTTAAATATATATATACATATAAATATTAATAATCAATTTTGTTTTAAGATTGAAGTATTTTGTTGAAAATTCGTTTTTTTTTTTTAGTTTTTGATCATTGATTCTCTTGATTGAAAAATTTTTATTTTTGTTCAAAATTGAAGCATTTCGTTCAAAATTATTATTAAAAAAAAAAATTAAATATTCCATACTTGGTTGAAAATTTATCTTTAGATGCAAATTCAAATATTCGATTGAAAATTTAACTATTCGGTCGAAAATTCCTATTTTTTTTTGTTAAATTCAACTGTTTTTGGATTAAAATAAAAGTTAAAAATAATTTTTTTGATTGAAAATTAATTTGTTTAAAATGAAAATTAATCTTTTTTGGTAAAAAAAATCATCTTTGGGGTTAAATATTTATCTTTTCGATTAAAAATTTATTTATTTGTTAACAAATTTAACTATAAGGTTTGAAAATTCTTCTTTTTTGGCTGAAATATCAAACAATTACATTGTGTGAATCTACTTTGTTCGAAGTAAATTTTTTTGTTGCTTGACGATTGATTATTTCTATTGAAAAAAAAAACTTTTTTTTCAAAATTGAACTTTTTTGATAAAAATAATTTTTTTCGTTTGAAAACTAATTTTTAAAAATACAGTTTTAACTGTTTCATTTTTGTTTCAAAATTTATCTTCTACAATTGAAATTTTTTTTGGTTGAAAATTTAACTATTAAGTTGAGAATTCCCTTAGAAATACAAATATTTGTTTAAAAACTCGTCTTTTTTGACTGAATTTAATAATTCTTGGATTAAAATTAAAATAATTTTTGGTTGAAATATCAACTATTAAAAGTTTTCATCGAGAATTTATATTTTTTGGCTCTAAATTAAACTAATTTTTTTTTAAATTGAATTTCTTTCTTGGAAATTAATTTTTTTGCTCAAAATTTAACTATTTTGTTATAAAAGATTTTTTTAAAATTAATGTTTTTAAAATGAAAATTTGATTGTTCCATGTTTAGTTAATAATTTATCCTCTTCAGTTGAAAAATAATCTTTTTTTTTTGGTAGAAAATTAATATTTTTTATTGAAAATTCCATTAGAAATTTAAATTATTGTTTAAAAGTTCGTTTTTTTTTTGTTAAATTTCACAGTTTTTGCATGAAAGTTATCATATTTTTTGGTTGAAATATTAACAATTACATTTTTGTTGAGAATTCATCTTTTTTGTCTGGAATTTAAATTACTTTTTTTTTTAAATGGAATTCCTTTGTGCGAAATTCATTTTTTTTTTGTTGACGATTTATCATTTTGATTGCAAAATCGCCTTTTTCTGTTCAAAATTTAAGTAATTTGGTTAAAATAAAATTTTTTTGATTCATTTTTTAAATGAAAATTTAAGTTCCATACTTGGTTAAAAATGTATCTTTTTCAGTTGAAAATTAATCTTTTTTATCGAAAATTAATCTTTTGGGTTAAATATTCATCTTCTTGGTTTAAAATGTACTTTTTTCGTTAAAAATTCAACTATATGGTTGAAAATTTCTATTTTTTAGTTGAATTAAAGTGTTTTTAGATTTAAATAATAATTTTCTTGTTGAAATATCAACTATTACATTTTTATTTGAAAATTCATTTTTTTTGCCTAGAAATTAAACTAATTTTTTGAAAATGGAATAACTTTGTTCGAAGATAATTTTTTTTGCTGATGATTGATTATTTTGATTGAAAAACTTTTTTTTTCTTCAAAATTTAACTATTTAGTTGAAAATTTTGTTTCAATATAAATTGAAAAACTAATATTTTTTCAAGATATTAAATACAATTGTGTTTTAAACTTTCAGATACCCTTCGTACATGAACAATGATTTAGTGGGTTTGATAGCACCATTAATACCAACTCCCCGACTTCATTTTCTGATGACAGGTTATACTCCACTTACCACAGATCAAGAGGTATTTTTATATTCTTAAGTTAAATTTAAAATTAAATTAAACATTTTTTTACTTTACAAATTTTCCATTTAAAATTTTTATTTCTAAACTTACATTTTTAATTTAAAGAATTTTTAAATGCTTTATTATTCTAGAATTTTATTATTCGGTCATTTTCCATTTCGGGAATTTTATTATTTTAGAATTTTATTAGTCTATAATTTTATTATTCTAGAATTTAATATTCTAGAATTTTATTATTTGGTCATTTTCCATTTCAGGAATTTTATTATTTCAGACTTTTATTATTGTATAATTTTATTATTCGGTAATTTTCCATTTCGGGAATTTTATTATTTTAGAATTTAATATTCTAGAATATTATTATTCGGTTATTTTCCATTTCGGGAATTTTATTATTCTAGAATTTAATTTTCTAGAATATTATTATTTGGTAACTTTCCATTTCTGGAATTTTATTTTTCTAGAATTTTATTATTCTAGAATTTAATATTCTAGAATTTTATTTTTCTAGAATTTTATTATTCGGTTATTTTCCATTTCGGGAATTTTATTATTCTAGAATTTAATTTTCTAGAATATTATTATTCGGTAACTTTCCGTTTCTGGAATTTTATTTTTCTAGAATTTTATTCTAGATTTTAATATTCTAGAGTTTTATTATTCGGTAATTTTCCATTTCGGGAATTTTATTATTCTAGAATTTAATATTCTAGAATTTTATTATTCTAGAATTTTATTATTCGGTCATTTTCCATTTCAGGAATTTTATTATTTCAGACTTTTATTATTGTATAATTTTATTATTCGGTAATTTTCCATTTCGGGAATTTTATTATTTTAGAATTTAATATTCTAGAATATTATTATTCGGTAACTTTAAATTTCTGGAATTTTATTTTTCTAGAATTTTATTATTCGGTTATTTTCCATTTCGGGAATTTTATTATTCTAGAATTTAATTTTCTAGAATATTATTATTCGGTAACTTTCCATTTCTGGAATTTTATTTTTTTAGAATTTTATTATTTTAGAATTGAATATTCTAGAATTTTATTTTCCTAGAATTTTATTATTCGGTTATTTTCCATTTCTGGAATTTTATTTTTCTAGAATTTTATTATTCTAGAATTTAATATTCTAGAGTTTATTATTCGGTAATTTTCCATTTCGGGAATTTTATTATTCTAGAATTTTATTATTTTAGAATTTAATATTCTAGAATTTTATTTTCCTAGAATTTTATTATTCGGTTATTTTCCATTTCGGGAATTTTATTATTTTAAAATTTAATATTCTAGAATTTTATTATTCGGTAACTTTCCATTTCTGGAATTTTATTTTTCTAGAATTTTATTATTCTAGAATTTAATATTCTAGAGTTTTATTATTCGGTAATTTTCCATTTCGGGAATTTTATTATTCGGTCATTTTCCATTTCAGGAATTTTATTATTTCAAACTTTTATCATTGTATAATTTTATTATTCGGTAATTTTCCATTTCGGGAATTTTATTTTTCTAGAATTTTATTATTCGGTTATTTTCCATTTCGGGAATTTTATTATTCTAGAATTTAATATTCTAGAATTTTATTATTCGGTCATTTTCCATTTCAGGAATTTTATTATTTCAGACTTTTATTATTGTATAATTTTATTATTCGGTTATTTTCCATTTCGGGAATTTTATTATTCTAGAATATTTTTATTTGGTAACTTTCCATTTCTGGAATCTTATTTTTCGAGAATTCTATTATTCTAGAAGCTTACATTTTTAATTTTAAGAATTTTTAAATGCCTAATTATCTAAAATTTCTTTTTTGTTGAACATTTATTTTTTTCGCGTTGAAAATAAATTTTTTGAACTGAAAATGCTTTCAATTTTTGGTTGAAAATTGCTCGTTTTTATTAGTAGAAAAAATGTACCTATTCCGTTGAAAATGCAATATTTTTACTAAAAATAATTCTATTTTTTTCGCTATTATTATGTCATCTAAAAAATTTTTTTCCTTTTTGACTGAAAATTTTTTTTAACTTTAAATTTAAATATTGGATTTTTGTTCTAAAAATTCGTTTTTTTTTTTTTGTTGAAAATTTAAATAGTTAGTTGAAAATTAATTTTTCTAATTGCAAATTGAAATATTATATTTTTGGTTGAAAATTAATTTATTTTGATGAAAATTTGTCTTTTTTTCGTAAAAATTCATTTTTCAGGTTAAAAATGCAACTATTTGATTACAAATAAATTCTTTTGCTTTAAAATTCATAATTTTAGTAAAAAATTCATTTTTTAAATGAAAATTAACAAATTTATTGAAAGTTCTCTTTTTAAATTTATGAATTGTGAATCATTTGGTTGAAAACTGTTTTGCACAAAATTCGCTATTTTGGCACGAAAATTCAAAATTTTAGATGACATTTTCCCCCCGATTAACTGAAATTTCTTTTTTCCTGAAAACTTACTTTTTTTTTGGATTGAAAATAAATTTGTTGAACTGAAAATGTATTCAATTTTTGACTGAAAATTGATCATTGTCAGTAGTAGAAGAAAATTCAACGATTTAATTAAAAATACATCTATCTCGTTGAAAGTGCAATATTTTTACTTAAAAAATTACTAAAAATATTTATTTTATTTAAATCAATTAATTTTCCTATTTTCTTCATAAAAAAAATTTCTTATTTTTAAAAATTTCAGGCCCTAAAAATTCTGTTTTTCTCTCTATTATTGTAGGGAGCATCGGTCCGAAAAACTTCAGTTTTAGACGTTATGCGGCGACTTTTGCAACCAAAAAATATGATGGTTTCCACGGCTTTAGACAGAAACGCGGCGCACTGTTACATTTCAATTTTAAATATTATTCAGGGCGAAGTTGATCCCACACAAGTTCACAAATCTTTGCAAAGAATTCGAGAAAGGAAACTGGCACAATTTATTCCCTGGGGTCCAGCCAGTATTCAAGTGGCGCTCTCCCGGAAGTCTCCTTACATACAAAGCACTCATCGAGTATCCGGTTTGATGTTGGCGAACCACACAAATATTTCATCGGTATTTACAATTTTATTCGAGATTTATTCATCCATTTTTTTTTTTAAATCAATTTTCCACGTTTTCAGGATATATTCCTAGATTTCATAGAATTTTAAAAATATTTTAGTGGACTTTAAAGAATTTATTCAAGAAAATTGAGTTATTTCGTAGATTTTCAAAGATTTGAAACTTTTTTTTCAAATTCATCATGAATTCTTATTATTTTATTCTGAATTCTTTTAGTTTTTTGGAATCTTTTTGAATTTTTGTAAATTAGTTTGAATTTGTATAAATAGACTTTTTAATTCTATAGAATTCGGTGCTTTTTTTGGTAGAAAATGAACTATTTTTATAAAATTTCATTAAACTTAAAATATTTAGTTGAAAATGAATTTTTTCGATTGAAAATTTAACTGTTTCGTTTTAAAGTTTATTTTATTTTCTTAAAAAATAATTTCTTTAAATGAAAATTAAACTAATTTATTTTTTGTTGATAATTTATAAATTATTTCTTAAAATGTCTTTTTTTTTGTAGAAAATGAACCATTTTAGTTGAAAGTTCAACTATTTTCTTAAAATTTCATTAAAATTAAAATATTTAGTTGAAAAATCGTGTATTTTTTAAAAAAAATATTCTTTTATTTCTTTGAAAATGAATTTTTTCGGTTGAAAATTTAACTATTTCGTTTAAAGGTTATTTTTTTTAAAATTATTTCTTTGGTTAAAAATTCATCTTCTTTAGTTGCAAATTCATCTTTTTTTTCTTAATTTGTCTTTTTTTTTGCTAGAAAATGAACCATTTTAGTTGAAAGTTCAACTATTTTCTTAAAATTTCATTAAACTTAAAATATTTAGTTGAAAATTCATGTATTTTGTTAAAAATTATTCTTTTATTTCTTTGAAAATTATTTTTTTCGGCTAAAAATGCATGTACATTGTTAAAAAGAATTCTTTTTTTTAGCAAAAAAATCTTTTAATTGAATATTTCTTTTCTTTGGCTGAAAACTGAACTATTTCGTTTTAAAGTTTATTTTATTTGTTTAAAAAATCACTTCTCTAACATAAAAATTAAACTATTTTATTTTTTCGTGAAAATTCATCCATTTTTTTTTTAATTTGTCTTTTTTGTAGAAAATGAACATATTTTTGTTTGAAAATATTAATTAAATTATTATGATTAAAATATTAATGATCAGGATTTTTGTCTTCCTTGGTAGAAAATGAACCATTTTAGTTGAAAATTCAACTATTTTCCTAGAATTTCATTAAAATTAAAATATTTAGTTGAAAAATCATGTATTTTGTTAAAAAGCATTGTTTTTTTGTAGGAAAACAATCTTTCAGGTTGAAAATTAATTGTTTTTAAAATTAAACTATTTCGTTTAAAGGTTTTTTTAAAATCATTTCTTTGATTAAAAATTAAACTATTTTATTTTTTGTTACAAATTCATCATTTTTTCTTAATTTTTCTTAAAATTAAAATATTTAGTTAAAAATTCATGTATTTAGTTTAAAGTTTTCTTTCTTTTTTTTTAAGAAAGCAATCTTTTTGGCGAAAAAATCATTTATTTTGTTGAAAATTTAAATATTTCGTTTTAAAGTTTATTTTCATTAAAATAATTTCTTCAACTGAAAATTAAAATATTTTAGTTTTTGTTGATAATTTATAAATTATTTCTTAATCTTTTTTTTTTTGTAGAAAATGAACCATTTTAGTTGAAAGTTCAACTATTTTCTTAAAATTTCATTAAAATTAAAGTATTTAGTTGAAAAATTCCAGTATTTTCTTAAAAATTATTCTATTATTTCTTTGAAAATTAATTTTTTCAGTTGAAAATTCATCAATTTTTTTTTTTAATTTTTCATTTTTTGTAGAAAATGAACATATTTTTGTTTGAAAATATTAATTAAATTATTCTAATTAAAATATTTATGATCAGGATTTTTGTCTTCTTTGGTAGAAAATGAACCATTTTAGTTGAAAGTTCAACTATTTTCTTAAAATTTCATTAAAATTAAAATATTTAGTTGAAAATTCATGTATTTTGTTAAAAATTATTCTTTTATTTCTTTGAAAATGATTTTTTTCGGCTAAAAATGCATGTACATTGTTAAAAAGAATTCTTTTTTTTTTTTTAGCAAAAAAATCTTTTAATTGAATATTTCTTTTTTTTGGCTGAAAACTGAATTATTTCGTTTTAAAGTTTATTTTATTTGTTTAAAAAGTCACTTCTCTAACTAAAAATTAAACTATTTTATTTTTTGTTGATAATTTATAAATTATTTCTTAATCTGTCTTTTTCTGTAGAAAATGAACCATTTTAGTTGAAAGTTCAACTATTTTCTTAAAATTTCATTAAAATTAAAATATTTAGTTGAAAATTCATCAATTTTTTTTTAATTTGTCTTTTCTTTTTGTAGAAAATGAACATATTTTTGTTTGAAAATATTAATTAAATTATTCTAATTAAAATATTTATGATCAGGATTTTTGTCTTCTTTGGCAGAAAATGAACAATTTTAGTTGAAAATTCAACTGTTTTCCTAGAATTTTATTAAAATTAAAATATTTAGTTGAAAATTCATGTATTTTGATAAAAAGCATTATTTTTTTTTTGTAGGAAAACAATCTTTCAGGTTGAAAATTCATTTATTATTGTTTTTTTTTTGAAAATTTAACAATTTCGTTTAAAAGTTTATTTTATTATTTTTTAAAATCATTTCTTGGGTTAAAAATTAAACTATTATATTAATTTTTTTTAATTCATCTTTTTTAGTTGAAAATTCACCTTTTTGTTCTTAATTTGTCTTTTTTTTTTTTGCTAGAAAATGTACAATTTTAGTTGAAAGTTCAACTATTTTCTTAAAATTTCATTAAACTTAAAATATTTAGTTGCAAATTCGTGTATTTTGTTCAAATTATTCTTTTATTTCTTTGAAAATGAATTTTTTCGATTGAAAATTAATTTCCTCGTTTGAAAATTAAACTGTTTCGTTTTAAAGTTTATTTTCCTTTCTTAAAAAATAATTTCTTTAACTGAAAATTAAACTATTTTATTTTTTGTTGATAATTTATAAATTATTTCTTAATCTGTCTTTTTTTTTTGCTAGAAAATGTACAATTTTAGTTGAAAGTTCAACTATTTTCTTAAAATTTCATTAAAATTAAAATATTTAGTTGAAAAATCGTATATTTTTTTTTTTTTTAAATTCCTTTATTTCTTTGAAAATGTATTTTTTCGGTTGAAAATTTAACTATTTCGTCTAAAGGTTATTATATTTTTAAAATCATTTCTTTGATTAAGAATTAAACTATTTTATTTTTTGTTAAAAATTCATCTTCTTTAGTTGCAAATTTATCTTTTTTTTCTTAATTTGTATTTTTCTTGCTAGAAAATGAACCATTTTAGTTTTAGTATTTTTAATTTAATGAAATTTTAGGAAAATACTTAAATTCTTAACCAAAATGGTTCATTATCTACCAAAAAAAGACAAATTGAGGAAAAATATATGAATCTTCAACAAAAAAATAAAATAGTTTAATTTTCAGTTAAAGAAATTATTTTTGAAGAAAAGAAAAGAGACTTTAAAATTTTTAACCAAAGTAATGAATTTTCAATTGAAAATATTATTTAGTTGAAAATTCATGTAAGGGTTGAAAACTCATTTTTTTGTTGTTGAAAATTCAACTATTTAACTATTTTCTTAAAGAAAATTCGTCTTTTTGCTTAAGGGTTCAACAATTTAAATAAACTTTTATTTATTTCATGAATAAAAAACATTTATTTGTTAAAAACTCATGTATTTTATTGATAATAATTATTTTTTTCTTTGAAAATTCATTTTATTGGTGGAAATTTTAACTACTTTCCTCAAATTCCATTAAAATTAAGATATTTAATTGAAATTTCATGAGTTTTGTTAAAAAGTATTGCTTTTTTTTTTAGGAAAATAATCATTTAGGTTGAAAACACATTTCTTTCTTGAAAATTTAACTATTTCGTTTTGAAGTTTTTTTAAATATAATTTCTTTAACTAAAAATTAAACTATTTGTTATTTTTTGTTGAAAATTTATCTTCTTAAGTTAAAAATTCATCTATTTTTTCTTAATTAGTCATTTTTTGGTAGAAAATGAAACATTTTAGTTGAAAAATCGACTATTTTCCTAAAATTTCATTAAAATAAAAATATTTAGTTGAACATTCATATATTTCGCTCAAAATTATTATTTTTTATTGAAAATAAATTTCTTTGGTTGAAAATTTAACTATTTCCCTCAAATTTCATTCAAATTAAAATATTTAGTGGAAATTTCATGTATTTTGTTAAAAATGTATTCTTTTTTTTTGTAGAAAAATAATCTTTTAGGTTGAAAATTAATTTTTTTTTAAATTTAACTATTTCGTTTAAAGGTTTTTTTTTAAATCATTTCTTTGATTAAAAATTAAACTATTTTTTTTTGTTACAAATTCATCTTTTTTTCTTAATTTTTCTTAAAATTAAAATATTTAGTTAAAAAATCATGTATTTCGTTAAAAATTATCATTTTTGTTTTTTGTTTAAAAATAAATTTCTTTGGTTGAAAATTCATGTATTTTGTTAAAAATTATTCTTTTTTCTTTGAAAATTAATTTCTTTAGTAGAAAATTCATATATTTTGTTAAAAATGATCTATTTTTGTTTTAAAATAAATTTCTTTGGTTGAAAATTTATTTATTTCCCTTAAAACTTCATGTATTTTGTTAAAAATTATACTTTTTTTCTTTGAAAATTAATTTCTTTAGTAGAAAATTCATCCATTTTCCTTAAATTTCATTAAAATTAAAATATTTAGTTGAAAATTCATGTATTTTGTTAAAAAAAATTCTTTTTTCTTGTAGGAAAATAATCTTTCAGGCTGAAAACTCATTTTTTTTATTCGAAATTTAACTATTTCGTTTTTTTTTTATATAATTTCTCTAACTAAAAATTAAACTATTTTATTTTTTGTTGAAAATTTATATTTTTCAGTTGAAAATTCATCCATTTTTTTTTTAATTTTTCTTTTTTTGTAGAAAATGAACCATTTTGGTTTAAAGTTCAACTATTTTCTTGAAATTTCATTAAAATTAAAATATTTAGTTGAACATTCATGTATTTCGTTAAAAATTATCATTTTTATTTTTTGTTTAAAAATAAATTTCTTTGGTTGAAAATTTAACTATTTCCCTCAAATTTTATTAAAATTAAAATATTTAGTGGAAAATTCATGTATTTTGTTAAAAATTATACTTTTTTTCTTTGAAAATTAATTTATTTAGTAGAAAATATTCATGTATTTTGTTAAAAATTATCTATTTTTGTTTTAAAATAAATTTCTTTGGTTGAAAATTTAACTATTTCCCTTAAATTTCATTAAAATTAAACTATTTAGTTGAAAATTCATGTATGTTGTTAAAAATTATTCTTTTTTTCTTTGAAAATTAATTTATTTAGTAAAAATATTCATGTATTTTGTTAAAAATTATCTATTTTTGTTTTAAAATAAATTTCTTTGGTTGAAAATTTATTTATTTCCCTTAAAACTTCATGTATTTTGTTAAAAAAAATTCTTTTTTCTTGTAGAAAAATAATCTTTCAGGTTGAAAACTCATTTTTTTGATTGCAAATTTAACTATTTCGTTTTTTTATATAATTTCTTTAACTAAAAATTAAACTATTTTATTTTTTGTTGAAAATTTATCTTCTTTAGTTAGAAAATCATCTATTTTTTCTAAATTGCTCTTTTTTGGTAGAAATTGAACCATTTTAGTTGAAAGTTTAACTATTTTCCTAAAATTTCATTAAAATAAAAATATTTAGTAGAAAATTCATGCATTTTGTTAAAAGGTTTTCTTTCTTTTTCTTAGGAAAGCAATCTTTTAGGCGAAAAAATCATTTATTGGGTTAAAAATTTAACTATTTTGTTAAAAAAATTTTTTTTAAATCATTTCTTTAACTGAAAATTAAACTATTTTATTTTTTGTTGAAAATTTATATTTTTCAGTTGAAAATTCAATTTTTTTTTTAATTTTTCATTTTTTGTAGAAAATGAACATAATTTTGTTTGAAAATATTAATTAAATTATTATAATTAAAATATTATTGATCAGGATTTTTGTCTTTTTTGGTAGAAAATGAACAATTTTAATTGAAAATTCAACTATTTTCCTGAAATTTCATTAAAATTAAAATATTTAGTTGAAAATTCATGTATTTTGTTAAAAATGATCATTTTTTTTTGTTTTAAAACTAATTTCTTTAGTATAAAATTCAATTATTTCCCTCAAATTCCATTAAAATTAAAATATTTAGTTGAAAATTCATGTATTTTATTAAAAATTATTCTTTTTTTTTTTTTAATTAATTTTTTTAGTAGAAAATGTAACTATTTTCCTAAAATTTCATTAAAATAAAAATATTTAGTTGAACATTCATGTATTTCGTTAAAAATGATCATTTTTGTTTTTTGTTTAAAAATAAATTTCTTTGGTTGAAAATTCAACTATTTTCCTCAAATTCCATTAAAATTAAAATTTTTAGTTGAACATTCATGTATTTCATTAAAATTGAAATATTTAGTTGAAAATTCATTAATTTTATTAAAAATTATTCTTTTTTTTTTGAAAATTATTTTTTTTAGTAGAAAATTCAACTATTTCCTTAAAATTTCATTAAAATAAAAATATTTAGTTGAAAATTCATGTATTTTGTAAAAAATTATTCTTTTTTTCTTTGAAAATTAATTTCTTTGGTTGAAAATTTAACTATTTCGTTTTAAAGTTTAATTGTTTAAAAATCATTTCTTCAGTTGAAAATTAAAATATATTTTTTGTTGTTGAAAATTTATCTTTTTGTTTTGGAAAATAAAAATATATTTTTTTTAAATTAAATTTTTGTAAGGAAAATTTTTATTTGTTTTATGAATGAAAAATATTTTTTTTCGTTAAAAACTCATCTATTTCGTGAAAAATTATTCTTTTTTTTTTATAAATTTTATCTTTTTTGATTAAAATTTAAACTATGACACTTTTTTTTGTCTAGAATTTACCTTTTTAGGTTGAAAATCCAAATATTATGTTAAAAATTGAATTATTTGGTTAAAAATCCATTTTTTATAGTAGAAAATACATTTTTCTACCCTTAATTTTCTAGAAAAAATAATGATTTTTTTCAGTTATTCGATCGAGCATTGCAGCAGTACGACAAGTTACGAAAACGAGAAGCTTTTCTCGAACAGTTCCGAAAGGAGAAAATGTTCGAGGAAAATCTGGACGAACTGGACAATTCACGAGAGGTGGTCGAATATTTAGTCAAGGAATATCGAGCCGCAACTAAAGCCGATTATCTCACCTGGAGTCCAACTAAAACCGACTAAATCCACGAAAAAACGCTTCAATTTCATTTTTTTAGATTTGAAAATTTGAAAAATTTTCACATTATCATGCAGTTCTTGATCAAAATTTTCTCTCTTTAAAAAAAAATACTCATTTTCGTTCAAAGCTATTTTTATAACTATCAAGTTTGTAATTTTTATTTTCTGAATAAACTAAATGGCGAATATTTGTTCGTTAAAATGCCAGATTCGATATTGTGACTCGGAATTAAGATCGATTTAGGATTATTTTTTGTGCAAAATAAGGACAGAAATGTATACAGAAATTATTTATAAATAATAAATAAAAAATAGGCACGCGAATTTTATTTTTTATCTATACAATTTTTTAATTTAAATATAAAATTAATATTAAAACAGATTTTTTTGTTATTTTATAATATTTATTATCTTAAATAGTAGAAAAAAATATGCAAGGAGAATATTTTTCATTATTTATTAAGATTGAGATCTTAGTTTTAGAATTAATATATATTTTCGTTAAATATTTGCTAAGAAATTATTTACAACAGTTACAAATGAAATTTACAATTTTCTACCATTTTTTTAAATTTGATTTTATTTTTAATTGTTGAAAATTCAATTTTTCCGAGGGAAAAAAATCATATAATTAGACATTCTTGAACGATTCTAAATCATGTTCAAATTATAATTTTTGTTTAAAAATTCCAATAAAAATATTTAGTTAAAAATTAATTTTTCTGGTTTAAAATAAGTTTTTTTTTTATTAAAAAAATTTTATAATTAAGAATTTGACCATATTTTCTTGTTTTGTTTTGATAGACATTGAATGTTGTTGACAAAAAATTATCATTTTTTGTTGTTGAAAATTGATCTTTTTTTAGTTGAATATTCATCTATTTTGTTTAATTTGTCTTTTTTTTGGGAAAAAAATGAACATATTTTGGTTTAAAAATGCCAATAAAATAAAAAATGTCCATAAAAATATTTAGTGAAAAATTAATTTCTCTGGTTTAAAATTAATTTTTTTTAATTAAGAATTTGACTAAAGTTTTTTTTTATATATATTTAATGTTTTTGACATAAAATTTCATTTCTTTGGTTTAAAATTAAACTATTTTGTTTGTTGATGAAAAATGTTCTTTTTTAGTTGAAAATTTATCTATTTTGTTTAATTTGTCTTTTTTTTGGGAAAAAAATGAACATATTTTTGTTTAAAAATGCCAATAAAATAAAAAATGTCCATAAAAATATTTAGTGAAAAATTAATTTCTCTGGTTTAAAATTAATTTTTTTAATTAAGAATTTGACTAAAGTTTTTTTTTATATATATTTAATGTTTTTGACATAAAATTTCATTTCTTTGGTTTAAAATTAAACTATTTTGTTTGTTGATGAAAAATGTTCTTTTTTAGTTGAAAATTTATCTATTTTGTTTAATTTGTCTTTTTTTTGGGAAAAAAATGAACATATTTTTGTTTAAAAATGCAATCTTTGTAAAGAAAATTCGTCTTGGCTTGAAGGTTCAACAATTTTTTGTTTTTGATACAAAGTTCGCTTTTTTTCTTGAGCTTTAAACAACTCAAAATGGAATTTTCAATTCTCATCATTTCTTAACAGTTTAATTTTCAAAGGATAAATTCTAAACGATTGAAAATTAAAAATTAAATTTACAACAGTTCAAAATTAAATTTTCTACGAGGGAAATATAATTAAAAATTGTTAAACGTTTCTAAATCTTGTTCAAATTATAATGATTGGATTTAAATCTAATAATTTTTATTGAAAAATACCAATTACAGGAGAAACGCACCAACATAACCTAGATTTGTTTCAAAAATAGTAAATATTTTTTAAAATCTAATAATTTTTATTTAAAAACTAAAAGTTGAAGAAACGGCATAAAATAACATAACATAAATTGTTTAAAATTGTAAATAATTTTCTAATTCTAATAATTTTTGTTTAAAATAACCAATTTAATTTGAAAAACGTTAACATAACCTGCAACTGTTAAAAAATTGTAAATTTTCTTTGAAATCTATATTGAAATTATATTTTTTAAACAAATAATTTTTTGTATAATTGCAGGTTCAAATTGTACAAAAAAATTTATTTAAAATAAAATACAACTATTTTTTTACTAAAAATACCGATTTCTGGTGGAAAATAATTAAATCTTTAACAAAAAAAGATTAAATATTTTTTATTGAAAATTAATTTTGTTTAATTCAGAATTTGACAAGAAAATTTTATGCTGAATAAAAATATTGAAAAGATTGAAATATTGAAAAATAAAGAGGCAAATTTTCTGCAAATCAAATTAATTTTTTACAATGAAAATAAAAATTTAAAAAAATAAGTTATTTTTCAACCAAATACATAAATTTTTAAATAAAAACAGTTGAATTAATTTAAAAAAATAACGAATTTTTAATAAAATAGTTTTTTCTACCAAAGATATTAATTTTGACCTAAAATTATAAAGTTTTAATTTAAAAAATGAATTTTTAAGAAATCAGTTTAACTTTGAGCCTATTAGTTAAATATTCAACTGGAAAAAAAATTATTAAGCCAAACAATAATTTGAAGGAAAAAATAAATTTTAATAAAAAATAAAATATTTAGAATAACTTAATTTTTTTATTTTACTAGACTTTAAAAAATTGTAGAAATAATTTGAGTTAGTGAAAAATATATTTATGACTTTTTCAGGCAGTTTTAAAATTTATTTATTATTCCTAATACTGTCTTAAAATTTTCTGGATTCATTTTTTACAATTCTGTAAATTTTTTGTAATGTTTAAAAATATTTTTAAAAATTCTCTAAAAATTAATTTAAAAACATAAAAAAAAGAATCACTTTAAAGATTCCCATGAAATTCAAGAATTTTTTTGTTATAATCTAGAAAATTTTTTAAATGTTGGAAAATTTCTAGATTTTGTATTAATTTTTGGTGAATCACTCAAATTTGGAATTATAAAAAATTTTTTTTTTAATATTTCTAAATATCTTTTATATTGATTCGACTTTTTCATAAAATTTTAAAAACTGAAATGCTTATGAAAAATTTGTTCTCTTGAAACCATTTTTGTTTTAAATTTATTCAAATCTTTTTATGTTTAAAATTATTTTTTTATCTTTTTTTTTTAATTTTGCAACCTTACAATAATGCAAAAATTTTCTTTAAATTCTAATGAATTTTAGAAAATTATTGACCATTTTTTAAAAATATTTTCTTAAAATTAGGTTTTCAAAATAAAACATCAGCCGTAATTTTTCCCGGAATCTTAAAATTAATGATCTGAAAATGAATGTTAAGAATCTTAAAAATTAAATTATCTTAAACCCTTTCAAAACGCTTAATAAGTTTCAAAATTTTATTTCATAATCTTGAAAAACCTAAATTTTGTTGAAAATTAGTTGAAATCTTTAAAAATTTTCAAATATTTTTGAATCTTTTCAAAAATGTTAAAACTTTGAAATTATTATATATAATAAATTACAGATATAATCAATTTTTTTGTTGATTTATCATTTTAGTGAAAAAATCTTTTTTTTTTTAAATTTATGCTCAAAAAGTCATTTCTCTAACTGAAAATTAAACTATTATATTTTAGCCTTGAAAATTTATGTTTTCTAAGATGAAAATTTATAAATATTTCTTTAATTTGTCTTTTTGTAAAAAATTAACAATTTTAGTTAGAAATTCTTCATGAATTTTATTAAAAATGATTCTTTTTTTCTTTGAAAATTAGATTTTTTGATTAAAGATTAATTTTTTAAATAAACATTTAACTTTCAATTTTCATCAAATTTTTTTTTTTAGAAATTTATTCTTTTTGGTTTAAAATTCATCCATTTGTTTGAAAATCAAACTAAATCGTTAAAAATTTATTTTACTTGCTTAAAAACTTATTTCTCGAACTTAAAATTAAACTATTTCATTTTTTGTTGAAAATTTATCTTTTGTAGTTGAAAATTAATCCATTTTCTTGAAAATGTGGTATTTTTTGGTGGAAAATTTATCTTCTGGGTTGAAAATTGAACTTTTAGTTTAAAAATTTCATTAAAAATAAAAATATTTAGTTGAAAATTTAATTATTTTCATGGATTTTTTTTATTTGCATAAAAACTTACTTACTTACTTGATATTAATAAATATTAATTATAAAAATATTTTTTGTTAAAAAAAAACAACTAATCTTCTTGTTTGAAAGTAAGAAATAATTTCTAGTTTAAACTTGAAATATTTGATTAAAATTCATGTATTTTGTTTGCAAAATCGTTAGGAAAAGTTAGAAGTTCGAACATAATTTGAAGTTAAAAAATCTTTTTTATTTAAAATTATTCTTTGTCCTTGAAAATTTATATATTTTGTTAAAATTGAACTTTTTTTAAAAGAAAATTTGTATTTTGGTAGAAAATTTAAAACATTAAGTTTGGACTTTAAAAAAATTAATTTTTAACAAAAAAAAAAAAAGAATTTTTAATAAAATAGTTCAAATTAACAAAAAAGTTTTTTAATTAAAATGTAACTTCAACTGGAGCAGCCAAATTTTAAACCAAACCGATTTATTTTTTTATCTTAAATTCGTAAAAAATTAATTTTTTTATTTGAAAATATAAGTATACTATTTTAGGTACAAAGTTTCTCTTTTTTTCGCTGAAAAGTCAATTATTTCGCTAAAAATTGTTTGAAAAAAAAAATATTTTGTTGAAAATTCATCTTTTTTTTTATCAATTGTTGAATATTATTATTCTTTTTATTTAATTTAACACTTTTTTATTGAAAAATAAAATACTTTATGTTGAAAATTAACTTTTTGTACAAAAATTCATCATTTTGGTTAAAAATTAAACTATTTTGTGGAAAATTCTCTTTTTCTTAGATGAAAATTAATTATTTTATCTAGAAATGTAATAATAAAATTCTAAATTAATAAATATTGAATATTTTAAGATTCAAATACTTCGTTTTTTTAGTATTAAATTTTTGTTATAAAAAATCTTTTGAGTTGAAAATTCATATTTTTGTTCAAAATTCAAGTATTTTTTCGAAAATTCGTCTTTTGTAATGGAAAATTAAACTTTTTGTTGGAAGATTAATTGTTTTTTTTTTTTTTTTTTTTTTGAAAATTTATCTTTTTAGTAGAAAATTTAACCATTTGTGTGAAAATTCATGTATTTTATTAAAAATTCGTCTTTTTTGGTAAAAAAATTAATCTTCTTGTTTGAAAGTTGTTTGAAAGACTTTAAATATAAATTAAAGCATTCCATTTTTGTTATAAAAGAATTTTTCAGTCGAAAATTCACATTGATCTTCGAGTTTGAAAGTTGAACTATTTCGTGGAAAATTCGCTGTTTTTTTTTGTTTGGTTAAAATTTTTTTTTTTTTAATAGAAATTGATTGAAAAAAAATTGATTGAATATTTTTATTTTGGTTTTTCTGGTAGAAAATTCATATTCTTATTGAAAGTTGAACTAATTACAGGAAAATTTTTCTTTTGTAGGGAATTATTTTTTTAAATAAAAATTTAAAAATGATATTTTTGTGTAAAAAAGTTTTTAAATTGATAATTCATATTTTCATTAAAAATTCATATATTTTTTTTTAATGCACCTTTTTAATAGAAAATTAAAGTTCTTGTTGGAAAATTGATTGTTTTTTGGTTGAAAATTAGTTTATTTAGTTCAAAATTCATGTCTTTTCTTAAAAATTAATTTGTTTTTTAAATTGATATTTTTTAGTTGAAAATTCAACTATATGTTTATAAATTTCTGTATTTTTTTGGTTGAAAATAGATCTTTTTTATCTTGAAAATTCAATTATTCGCTAATTCGAAGTTAAAAATTCTTCTTTTTTGTATAAAATTATTCTTTTTGTTTAAAACTTCATATTTTGGGTAAAAATTTATATATTTTCTTGAAAATTGATCTTTTTGGTACAAAATTATTATTGCTGTTTGAACATTAATTTTTTTCGTTAAAAATTCTTATATTTTTTTAGTTGAAAATTAAATTCTTGCAGAAAAAATATTTTTTTTTAGTCGAAAATGTTTTTTAAAAATTCGCTTCTATTTTTCTTGAAAATTCATCTTTTTTAGTTGAAAATTAAATTCTTATGAGAAAAATAATTGTTTTTTGGTTCAAAATTTTTTTATTTAGTTTAAAATTAATATTTTAGTTAAAAAATAATATATTTTATTGAAAATTTATCTTTTTGGCAGAAAATTATTATTGCTGTTTGAACATTCATTTTTTTCGTTAAAAATTCTTATATTTTCTTAAAAATTTATTTTTTTTTTAGTTAAAAATTAAATTCTTGCAGGAAAAATAATTTTTCTTTGGTTGAAAATGTTTTTTTTTTTTAATTCGTTTCTATTTTTCTTGAAAATTCATCTTTTTTAGTTGAAAATTAATATTTTAGTTAAAAAATAATATATTTTATTGAAAATTTATCTTTTTGGCAGAACATTATTATTGCTATTTGAAAATTCATTTTTGTTTCGTTAAAAATTCATATACTTTCTTAAAAATTTATTTTTTTTTTAGTTAAAAATTAAATTCTTGCAGGAAAAATAATTGCTTTTTGGTTAAATATGTTTTTTAAAAATTCGCTTCTATTTTTCTTGAAAATTCATCTTTTTTAGTTGAAAATTAAATTCTTATGAGAAAAATAATTGTTTTTTGGTTCAAAATTTTTTTATTTAGTTTAAAATTAATATTTTAGTTAAAAAATAATATATTTTATTTAAAATTTATCTTTTTGTCAGAAAATTATTATTGCTATTTGAAAATCCATTTTTTTTTCGTTAAAAATTCATATATTTTCTTGAAAATTTATCTTTTTGGCAGAAAATTATTATTGCTGTTTGAAAATTCATCTTTTTCGTTAAAAATTCATGTATTTTCTTTAAAATTCATTTTTTTAGTTTAAAATTAAATTCTTGTATGAAAAATAATTGTTTTTTTGGTTTAAAATTTGTTTATTTAGTTAAAAATTCATATTTTGGTTAAAAATTCATTTATTTTCTTGAAAATTTATCTTTTTGGCAAAAAATTATTACCGCTCTTTGAAAATTCATTCTTTTCTTCAAAAAGTAATTTTTTTAGTTGAAAATTAAATTCTTGTCGGAAAAAGTAATTTTTTTTTGGTTGAAAATGTTTTTTTTTAAATTTGTTTCTATTTTTCTTGAAAAGTTCTCTTTTTTAGTTGAAAATTCAACTGTATGTTTAGAAATTTCTGTATTTCTTTGGTTAAAAATAGATCTTTTTTATGTTGAAAATTCAACTGTACGCTAATTTGAAGTTAAAAATTTTTCCTTTTTCTATAAAATGATTCTTTTTATTTGAAAATTTATCTTTTAGGCAGAAAATTATTATCACTGTTTGAAATTTCATCTTTTTCGTTAAAAGTCCATGTATTTTCTTGAAAATTAATTTTTTTTTTAGTTGTAAATTAAATTCTTGTAGGAAAAAAAATTGTTTTTTGGGTTAAAATTTTTTTATTTACTTGAAAATTCATATATTTTCTTGAAAATTTATCTTTTTGGCAGAAAATTATTATTGCTGTTTGAAAATTCATTTTTTTTCGTTAAAAATTCATATATTTTCTTAAAAATTTATTTTTTTTTTAGTTGAAAATTAAATTCTTGCAGGAAAAATAATTGTTTTTTGGTTTAAAATTTGTTTATTTAGTTGAAAATTCATATTTTTGTTAAAAATTCATATATTTTCTTGAAAATTTATCTTTTTGGCAGAAAATTATTACCGCTGTTTGAAAATTCATTTTTTTCGTTAAAAATTCATATATTTTCATAAAAATTTCATTTTTTTTAGTTGAAAATTAAATTCTTGTAGGAAAAAAAAATTGTTTTTTGGTTGAAAGTGTTTTTTTAAAAATTCGTTTCTATTTTTCTTGAAAATTCATCTTTTTTAGTTGAAAATTAAATTCTTATGAGAAAAATAATTGTTTTTTGGTTCAAAATTT
>NC_046665.1:118780285-118793677 GCF_010883055.1 Belonocnema kinseyi | reverse complement strand
TTTTATTTAAAATTGGCCATTTTTGGTAAAAAAAAAATCGTTTTTTTTTTAAATTATTTTTCTTTTCGAAACTAAATTATTCCATTTTTGTTATAAAAATTGTTTATTTGAAAATTCATATTTTGTTTAAAAATTAACTTACGTTTTAGAAAATTAAACTTTTCAATTAAAAATTAATCTTCTTGTTGAAAAATTTTTTGTTTTTTTATTAAAAATTTTGTTTTCTTAGGTGAAAATTCAACCATTAGGCTGAAAATTCATACAATTGTTTGAAAATTCGTTTTTTTCAATAGTAATTTAAGTATTCCATTTTTGTTACAAACATTTTTTAGTTGAAAAACTTCATTTTTTGTTAAAAATTCACGTGCTTTCTTGAAAATTTATCTTTTTAATAGAAAATTAAACTCCTTGGTAGAAAATTCATTGTTGTTTGGTTGAAAACTTGCCTTTTTAGTTGAAAATTCATTTATTTTATTGAAAATTGGCCATTTTTGGTAAAAAAAAATCGTTTTTTTTTAAAAATTATTTTTCTTTTCGAAACTAAATCATTCCATTTTTGTTATAAAAATGGTTTATTTGAAAATTCATATTTTGTTTAAAAATTAACTTATGTTTTAGAAAATTAAACTTTTCAATTAAAAATTAATCTTCTTGTTGGAAAATTAAACTCCTCGTTGGAAAATTCTTTATTTTTTGGTTGAAATTTTGCCTTTTTAGTTGAAAAAGCATGTATTTTATTGAAAATTCTCCGTTTTTGGTCAAAAATTAATATATTTAATTGAAAATTGAGCCCTTTGGTTAAAAATTCCCTTTTATCTTTCGTTTAAAATTATTTTTTCTTATGGAAATTTAAGAATTCCATTCTTGTCATAAAAATTTTTTAGTCGACAATTCAAATTTCGTTTGAAAATTCATATTTTGTTAAAAAATGCAGGTGATTTCTTGAAAATTTATTTTCTTAATAGAAAATTAAACTTTTTGTTGTAAAATTCATTTTTTGTTGTTGAAAAATTTTCCTTTTTAGTTGAAAATTCATGTATTTTATTGAAAATTCGCCGTCTTTGGTAAAAAATTAAAATACTAATTTGTAAATTTAGCTCTTTGGTTAAAAATTGTTTTTCTTTCATTTTGTTTGAAATTATTTTTTCTTGTCTAAATTTAAGTATTCCCTTTTTGTTATAAATTTTTTTTAGTTTATAATTCATATTTTGTTGAAAAATTTCATGTTGGAAAATTCCACCATTGGGTTGAAAATTTACGTATTTATGAAAAATTCGCCCTTTTTTGGCAAAAAATTTATCTTCTTGTATAAAAGTTTAACTATTTGGTTGACAATTCATTTTTTTTTGTTGAAAAATATTTTTTTTTTTAATACCAGTTTAAATATTCCATTTTTGTTGCAAAAATCTTTTTAGTTGAAAATTCATATTTTGTTAAAAAATGTACGTATTTTCTTGAAAATTTATCTTTTAAATGGAAAATTAATTATTTTTTCGTCACAAATTTATCTATTTGATTGAAAATTGCTTTTTTTTTTTGTTAAAAATTAAGTTTTTTTAAGTAGCAATTTAAGAATTCCATTTTTGTTGTACAAAATTTTTTCTTGTGAAAATCCAAAATTTTAATAAAAAATAAATCTTTTTGATGGAAAATTTATTGTTTTTCTGTTAAAAATTGATCTTTTTAATTTAAAATTCACGAACTTAATTAAAAATCCGTCATTTTTGGTAGAAAATTGAACATTTTTTGTAATAATTCGTTTTTCTTCTGGAAAATTGATATTTTTCGGTACCATCAATTGCACTAGGCCCGGGATTAATGAAATTTTTAATTGAAAAAAAAAATTATGATTTTTATAATGCATACCTGATTCAACAACGATGCTTCCCGGTACCAATCCGAGTAAGTGAACGATTAAACTTATGTCAGGAGTGTAAATAATTTGCGTTCGATGAGGAAGAGTCGCTGTCCACAATTCTGGGGTAGGCTGAAGCACAAAAGCATATCCTTTCGTCAATTGCACCTTAGAACCGTATTTTTCGCCCACAAGGCTCATTACTTTCAAAGCACCATACAAAGTTTGAAACGTGTAATCAACAAGTTCTCCTCTTTTATTTTCTATTTTCGGCTGCACTACAATCGAGTGCATTTTGCTTGGACTTAAATATAAAATCACTGTGTCTCCTTCCTCTATAAACTCTTTTGTCGCCTTAAAACTCATTTTTAATCGAATTTCGAGTCAATTTCGAATCACTATCTCTTGAACATAACCTAAGTTACAACTTTCGAAATCTATATTTTTCCGTTTCTCGCTCGAAATCACACAAATTGCATATGAAAACATACCCTGGAGTGCTTTGAATTTACTTATTAGTCGATTTTGGGTATTTTTAATTTAAAAGAAACTTTGAGTATACAAAAAGCACGTGGAGAATAGCCGAAAATCGGGAAGTAAACACTGGCCTGGGCATCCTAACCTAGAATAGGCCGAAAAAAATAAAACTCTTATTCAAAATAAAATGCAGCATTTATTTTAATATTTACGTATTTAATAACAATAATAGAGATATTTTATTGAATAATTGATTCCATAATAGGGTTTTACTTAATAAATTGAGGAAAAAGTATCAGTAAAAAGCGGGAAGTTTTAAAGCGCTCTAGTGGTGAAGATGGAAAACATTCTGCCGCGAAAGTTAAATTTCGATAAACGAAAAATTCCAGTTTTTGTACAAATTAATAATAAATTTTTATTGTTTATTCATAAAACTTCAACATTTCAATTACTGGTCATTTTTTTCTTGCGTAGTTCTGAATTTCATAAATGTAAGATTATTCTGTACGGAATGAACTTTTTAAAGTACATGTTTTCATAATTTTTTCAATTTTTAACACTGACTAGTTGAATTTTCAACTAAAAAAGATACATTTTTAACTAAAATTGAAATAGTTAAATTTTGAAACATAAAACAAAGAATTAAAAAATCAAATTTTTTGAATTTTCAACCAAAAAGTGAATTTTCTAACAGAAAGATTGATTTTCTCATAAGAAAACAATTTCTTTAGAAAATACATTAATTTTTAACGAAAAAGGTAATTATATCTAAAAAAGAACGCATGTTCAACAAAATAGGCTAATTTCAAGCTATAGAAATGAATTTTCAATGAAAACAAAAATTTTAATAAAAAATGGAATAGTTACTTTTTTACTTAAACCATTAATTTGCAACCAAGTAGAATTAAAATTTTTAACAAAATCGTTTGATCTTAAACTTAAAAAATTTATTTCCAACCAAAAATAAAAATGGACCATCAATAACAGTAGTTACATTTTACATTTTCAAACAAAATTTAATTTTCAACCAAAAAGAAAAAAAATAAGTCGTCAACAAAATAGTATAATTTTCAACGAAAGAAGATATATTATAAGCCAAAAACGAAATATATAATTAGATTTTAGTTAACAATATTAATTTTAAAAAATAGAATATTCCACAAAAAAAGATAATTTTTTAATCAAAAATAAAATAGCTCAATTTTAATTAAAATAATCTTATCTTAATTAAAATCTTAATTAAAATAATTTTAATTAAAATTTAATTAAAATAAAAAAAATAAAAAAAATTTAAACTGAGTGACATTTTTACATTATTATAATAATAAACTAAAAAAAATATTAATAATTTGCATAGAAAATGTAATTTTTCATTTACTAAATTTTAACAAGAAAATTAGTTATTTTTCAACAAAAAAGATTCATTCTTAAAAAGTAAGAACAATATTCTAAAAAACTAATTTTCTACAAAATAGGTTATATGATTTAAAGCTATAGAAATGAATTTTCAATGAAAATAAAATGTTGTACAAAAAATAGAAGAGTTAAATTTTTACCTAAAAAATTAATTTTCGAGCAAAGAAAATTCGAATTTTCAACAAAATTGTTCGATTTTTAACTGAAATAATTCATTTTCAACCGGAAAAGAAAAAAAAACAAGTCAAAAAAATAGTATAATTTTCAACGAAAGAAGATATACTTTATACTTAAAACGAAATATATAATTAAATTGTCAACAAAATAGCAGTTCAATTTTCAAGTAAAGAAATAAATTTTCAAAAATTTTAAAACCATGTTTTGTAAAAAAAATGGAATAATTAAATTTTTAGTGACAGAAAATAATTTTTAACCAAAAGAAAACGAATTTTCAACCAAAAAGTTAAATTTTAAACTAGAAGAATAATTTTCTACAAAACAAAATGAATTTTCAACAAAATGTAGAAATTTTCAATCATGCAGTTGAATTCTTAACCAAAAAAAATTAGTTTTCAAGAAGATGATTTTACAAATTTTAGAGCAAATAGTTAAAATTTCAACTACAAAGATAAATTTTTAATAAAACAGATTAACTTTCTACCAAAAAAAGACAAATTGCCAACTAAATTTTTTTTTACAAACATGGAATGTATTAATGTTTAGTTGAAAAAATTAATTTTTAACAAAAAGTACGAGTTTTTAAACTAATAGTTAAATTTTCAAACAAAAATAATTATTATTTACCAGAAAGAATCAGTTTTTCACATTCAACAATCAACCTTTTTTAAAAAGAGCTAAATTTTGCAAACAAAAAGTTTATTTTTAAACCAAGAAAATTAATTTTCTATCCAAAAAGGGCTATTCTCAATAAAATACATGAGCTTTTCATGAAATGTTTGAATTTTTAACTAAAAAAGACAAATTTTGACCTACAAAGGCCAATTTTCAACCAAAAATAAAATAGTTAAATTTTCAGTTAATTAATTATTAACAAAAAAATTTAATTTTTATCTGAAGAGTTTAATTTTCAACTTAAGAAATGAATCTTCAATAAAAAATTGAATTTTCAACAAGTTAGTTTACTTATGTTATATTTTTAACTAAATAATTTTATTTAAAATTAAAAACATTTGAATTTTACAAAACAGAGAAATTTTCAACAAAATGATTCAATTTTTAAGGAAAATGATTATTCAGGCAAGAAAGAAAAAACTTTTAACCAAATTAGTTAAATTTTCTAATAAAAAAGATTAATTTTCAATCAAAAATAAAATATAGTCATTTTCAGTTAAAAAAGTTAATTTCAAGTAGAAGAAAAAGAATTGTCAGCAAAATAGTTATATTTTCATCTGAAAAGAAGAATTTTGAACCAAAGAATGAATTTTTAACAAAGTAGTTGAATTAATGACCAAAAAAATACTTTTATTTTAAATAAAAAACGCCTGAATTCCACAAAAAAGTCCAAGTTTTTCACAAAATAATGATTAAAAATTCATTTCTTAGCCTGGAAATTAATTTATTTTTAGTTTAAAATTAATTAAATTTGCCGAAAACTAATTTTTTTTCGTTTAAAATTTACTTTTCTAATTGAAAATTAAACTCCCGTTTGTAATTTTATCTTTTTTAATTTATATATTCTATTGAAACTGTATATTTTTTGGCAAAAAAGGCATCTTTTGGGTTTAAAATTGACTAAAAATGTTTAAAATCCATTTTTGGTTGAAAAATCCTTTTTTTTTTAAATAACAAAACTATTTTGTTACAAAATTCGTTTTTGTTCTGTTTTGGTTGAACATTTATTTTTCCAACATTTGAACTATAATAATTTTGGTTATAAAATTGATATTTTTTAAATAAAAATTCATGTACTTCGTTGAAAATGATTCCTTTTTGGTAGAAAATTAATATTTTGGGTTGGAAATGCCACTATTTGGTCAAAAATTTATATTTTTGGTTGAAAATTTATCACTTTAATTCAAAATTAATTTCTTTGGCTGAAAATTAAGTTTTTTGTAGCTAAATATTAATTTTTTTAACTGAAGATATAATCATTCCAGTTTTTCCTTAAAATTTATATTTTTAATTAAAAATTAAAATATTTTGCTGAAAACTAGTCTTTTTCTTGTTTAAAATTTACTTTTCTAACTGAAAATTGAACTATTCTAATTTTGGTTTGTTAATTAATCTTTTTTAATTTAAAATTTATATATTCAACAAGTTAGTTTACTCATGTTATATTTTTAACTAAATAATTTTATTTAAAATTAAAAACATTTGAATTTTACACCTTTTACGCCTGAATTCCACAAAAAAGTCAAAGTTTTTCACAAAATAATGTATAAGTTTTTAACCAAAAAGATTTTTAAGGTCATAAAGGATAAAAATGTCGAAAAAATTCGTAAAATTTTCAATTAAAATGACATTTTCACATTATTATAATAAAAAACTAAAAAAAAAATTAATTTGTGAAAAAAAAGTAATTTTTCATTCATTAAATTTTAATTTTCGCGGAACTTTGACTATAGCAGCCATTACACCTAGCGGCTGGTAAGCTCCCTATACTCGAAAATCGATTTTAACAGCTGGTGACTACCTTCAGAGCACACTGAGGGTGGGTGGATTTTTGACATTTCGTTTCAGCACATCAGATTTTTGTGCCAGAATAAAAATATAATAAAAAACTTATTCATCCCACAAAATCTGTAAATAATGGTAAGTACATTGTACAATTTTTACAATGATACTTTGAATCAATACTTTACTTAATTGTTTACAACTTTTTTCGAAGTACTTTTCCTTATGTTATCATCTTATTTGATCAACTAATTTTCATTCTATTAAACAATTTCATTATATTAATTAAAAATGTATGATTTTTTAAAGACTTTTCTGCTATGAGTGTTTTAAAATTGGTTATAAAGTGGATTTTTCGAATTGTAACTTCAACTAACCTGTAAATTCGAAAATGTCTTTTTTCGCGTATAATTAATAAAATAAACAATATCTCCATTTATGGACACTCCTTTTTTCGAAAAAAGGAGTACCATTTAGTGTTGAAAAAATTTAATGTCAGTATTTATCGCATTTATTGAATAAAATTGGTCAATAGAATTTTGAGGTTAGGACTCGCGATCGACAGGTTTAATAAATTAAGTTTTACTCTATTTTCAGATTCGTTTTATTCTTATTCAAAACAGAGCTGGCAAAACGAGATTGGCAAAATGGTACATGAATTTCGACGACGACGAAAAGCAAAAGTTGATTGAAGAAGTGCATGCAGTCGTGACTGTCAGAGATGCGAAACACACAAATTTCGTTGAGGTTAGATATTTTTTATATATTAAAAAGGTTAAAAATATATTAAATATTTCACAAAATACGAAACAAATTTCCGTTTATTCTTGGAATTTTTTTTTCTTTTAAATTAAGTGGCATTTTATTTTTTTTTCGAATTTCTGTCAATTCAAAAAAGATTTTCACAAAAATCTTGAAATTTTGCGAAGAAAAGTAGCAATTATTTTCAACTTGAAAGCTTTTTTGGTTCTTTATTCGAATATTCTTTAGAAAATAATTTTTTTGGAATGATTTATTTAAATTTAACCGAAAAAAATGGTATAGTTACATTTTCAGTTTAAAAAATTAACTTTCATCGAAAGCTAGCGAATTTTTTTAACAAAATAGTTTAATGTTCAACTAAAGGAATTCATTTTCAACCAGGTAGTGAAAATTTAAAAATAAGAGAACAATTTTGAATTAAAAAAGGATTCTTTTTTAACCATACAGTTAAATTTTTAACTACAAAAGATAAAATTTCAAGCAAGAGAAAACCGAATTTCAACAAAAAAGTTAATTCTTTGTCAAGAAAGATAAATTTTAAATTAAATTTTAAGAAAAGAGGATAAATTTTCTACTAGACAGGCTATTTTTTAAGAAAATTCATTAATTTAAAAAAAGTATATTTAAAAACAAAAAATAATTTTCATCTAAAGGAAAAATGCCATCCAAAAATTGAATATTTAAATTTTTGCTTATAAAAATTAATTTTCAAACAAAAAAATATCGAATTTTATAAAAATGGTTCAATTTTCTACTATCAAAATACATTTTCAAATTAAAAAAAATATATATATATATATATTCAACAAAAAATTGTATAGTTACACTCTTAGTTTAAAAAAAAAAATAATAAAAAACTAAGAATTTTTCAACAAAATAGTTCAATTTTCAACCAAAAAGATGAATTTTCAAAAAAGAATAATAATTTTCTGCTAAAAAGGAAAATTTTTAATTAAAAATTTTTAAATAAAAATGTTTTAACTTACATTTTTCACACATTTGAATTTTAAACTCAGGAAAAAGATCAATTTTCATGTAAGAGGAAAAATTTTTTTAGAAAATCAACAAAAAAGTTAATTCTTAATCAAGAAAGATGAATTTTCAACTAAATTTTAGGAAAAGAAGATCATTTTTCTATTAGAAAGGCGAATTTTCTAGAAAATACATTAATTTTTAACAATAGAAAAAGAATAATTTAAAAACAAAGAATAATTTTCTACCAAAAACGCGAATTTATCAAAATATGTTAATTTTAAGGTACAGAAATTAATTTTCTACTAAAAAAAAAAAATCACCCAAAAATTGAATAGTTAAATTTTTGTTTTTAAAAATTAATTTTCAACCAAAAGAAATGTAGAATTTAATCAAAATTGTTCAATTTTCTACTATAAAAATTCATTTTTAAATACAAAAAATATATTTGCAACCAAAAATTGTATAGTTACTTATAAGTTTTTTTTTTTTTTTTAATTCATGAAAAAAGTTTTTTTCTTACAAAAATAGTTTAATTTTCATCCACGATATTAATTTTCAACCGAAAAGATTAATTTTTAATCGAAAGGAATAATTTTCTACCAAAAAGAAGAATTTTCAATTAAAATTTTCTTTAAATAAAAATGGTTTAGTTAAATGTTCCACAAAGTTGAATTTTTAACTAAAAAAGATCAATTTTCAAGCAAGTGAAAAACGAATTTCAACATAAAAGTTCATTCTTAATTAAGAAAGATGAATTTTTAACCAGAAAAATGAATTAAAAAACCAAAAAATATTTTTCTACCAAAAACGAGAATTTGAAACAAAATATTTTAATCTTAAATTACAGAAATTAATTTTCATCTAATGACAAAATTTCACCCAAAAATTGATAGTTACATTTTTGCTTATAAAAATTCATTTTTAACCAAAAAATAGCGAATATTATAAAAATTGATCAATTTTCAACTATGGAAATGCATTTTTAAATAAATAAAAAAAAATTTATCAAAAAATTCTTGTGACATTTTCAGTTTTAAAAAAATAATGAAAAAAAAACCAGAATTTTTCAACAAAATAGTTTAATTGTTAACAAAAAAAAAATGAATTTTCTACTAAAAATAAGAATTTTCAAATAAAATTTTTAAAAACTAAAATAGATTACGCTTTATTTTCCATACAGTTGAATTTTAAACTAAAAAACAGATAAATTTGTAAGTAAGAGGAGAGCAAATTGTATAAAATCAACAAAAATTCGTTTTTAATCAAGAAAGATGAATTGTCAACTAAATTTTAAGAAAAAAAGATAAATTTTCTGTTAGAAAGGCGATTTTTCAAGAAATACATTAATTTTTAACCAGAAAAATGAATTAAAACCCAAAGAATAATTTTTTATCAAAAAGTCGAATCTTAAACAAAATAGGTTAATTTTTGGTCACAGAAATTAATTTTCACCAAAAAAATATAGAATTTGATCAAAATTGTTCAATTTTCATCTGCGGAAATACATTTTTAAATAAAAAATTTATATTTTCAATAAATAATTGTGTAGTTATATTTTAATTTGAAAAAAATGTTGTACCAAAATAGTTCAATTTTGAACCCACGAAATTAATTTTCAACCAAAAAGATGAATTTTCAAAGAACAAAAATAATTTTCTGCTAAAAAGAAGAATTTTCAATTAAATTTTTAAAAAATAAAAATAGATTACTTACATTTTCCATATGGTTGAATTTTAAACTAAACAAAAGATAAACTTTCAAGCAAGTGAAAAACGAATTTAAAAAATTAATTTTCTATTAGGAAGGCGATTTTTCAAGAAAATACATTAATTTAAAAAAAGGAATTTAAAAACAAAGAATAATTTTCTACCAAAAACGCGAATATTTATCAAAATAGGTTAATTTTAAGCTACAGAAATTAATTGTTTACTAAAAAAAAATCACCCAAAAATTGAATAGTTAAATTTTTGCTTTTAAAAATTAATTTTCAACCAAAAAACAACTAATTTGATCAAAATTGTACAATTTTCAATTATAGAAATTCATTTTTAGTTTAATTTTCATCCACGATATTAATTTTCAACCGAAAAGATGAATTTTTAACCAAAAAGAATAATTTTCTACTAAAAAGAAGAATTTTCAATTAAAATTTTCTTTAAATAAAAATGGAATTCATTGTCAACTAGGTACTGAAATTTTTAAACTAAGAGAACAATTTTGAATTGAAAAAAAAATTAATTTTTAACCATACAGTTAAATTTTTAACTACAAAAGATAAAATTTTCTTCCAAAAACGAGAATTTTGAACAAAATATTTTAATTTTAAGTTACAGAATATAATTTACAACTAAAGGAAAAATGTCATCCAAAAATTGAAAAGTTAAATTTTTGCTTATAAAAAATAATTTTTAACCAAAAAAATGTCGAATTTGATAAAAATGGTTCAATTTTCTACTATGGAAATACATTTTCAAATTTAAAAAATATATATATATTCAACAAAAAATTGTATAGTTATACTCTTAGTTTTAAAAAAATAATAATAAAAAACTAAGAATTTTTCAACAAAATAGTTCAATTTTCAACCAAAAAGATGAATTTTCAAAAAAGAATAATAATTTTCTGCTAAAAGGGAGAATTTTTAACTGCAAAATTTTAAAATAAAAATGTTTTACCTTACATTTTCCACATATTTGAATTTTAAACTAAAAAAAAAGATAAATTTTTAAGTAAGAGAAAAAAAGTTTTTAGAAAATCAACAAAAAAGTTAATTCTTAATCAAGAAAGATGAATTTCCAACTAAATTTTAGGAAAAGAAGATCATTTTTCTATTAGAAAGGCGATTTTTCAACGAAATAAATTAATTTTTAACCAGAGAAATGAATTAAAATCCAAAGAATAATTTTCTACCAAAAAGGCGAATCTTAAACAAAATAGGTTAATTTTTAGTCACAGAAATTAATTTTCAGCCAAAAAAATATAGAATTTGATCAAAATTTTTCAATGTCCAACTATGAAAATACATTTTTAAATAAATAAAAAAAATATATATATATATTCAACAAAAAATTGTATAGTTACATTTCAGTAGAAAAAAAAGAATTGTTTAACAAAATAGTTTAATTTTCATTGAAAAAGATGAATTTTCAATAAAATTTAAAAAAAATAAAAATAGATTACTTACATTTTCCAGACAGTTGAATTATAAACTAAAAAAAAATTTAAGCAAGTTAAAAACGAATTTATAATTAATTTCCAACTAAAGAAAAAAAATCACCCAAAAATTGAATAGTTAAAATTTTAACTTATAAAAATAAATTTTCAACCAAAACAAATATGGAATTTGACCAAAATTGTTCAATTTTCAACTATGGAAATACATTTTTAAATAAAAAATTTATATTTTCAATAAATAATTGTGTAGTTATATTTTCAGTTGAAAAAAAATAATTTTCACTAAAATAGTTCAATTTTCAACCAACGAAATTAATTTTCAACGAAAAAGATGAATTTTCAAACAAGAAAAATAATTTTTTTTGGTTAAAAATTAATTTTTATACCATTTTTAACCAAAAAAATATCTAATTTGATCAAGATTGTTCAATTTTCAACTATGGTTTAAAAAAAGAATGAAAAAAAAAAGAATTTGTCAACAAAATAGTTCTACTAGCTAAAAAATATAAATTTTCAAGCAAGTGAAAAACAAATTTCAACAAAAAAGTTCATTCTTAATCAAGAAAGAAGAATTTTAAACTAAATTTTAAGAAGAGAAGATAATTTTTCTATTAGAAAGGCGATTTTTCAAGAAAATATATTAATTTTTAACTAAAAAAAAAAATTAATTTGAAAAGAAGGAATAATTTTCTACCAAACACGATAATTTTAAACAAAATATATTTATTTTAAGTTACAGAAATTAATTTTTAACCAAAAAATATCGAATTTTATCTAAATTGTTCAATTTCCAACTATAGAAATTCATTTTATACCTAAAAAGATAACTTTCAAACCAAAAATGGTAAAGTTACATTTTCAGTTAAAAAAATTAATTTTCATCGAAACTAAGTGATTTTTTAATAAAATAGTTTAATATTCAATGAAAGGAATTAATTTTCAAGCTAAGGGAATAATTTTGAATTAAAAAAAGATGAATTTTTCACCACAGAGTTAAATTTTCAACTAATAAAAATAAATTTCCAAGCAAGAGATAACCGAATTTCAATAAAAAAAAGTTTATTTTTAGTCCAGAAAGATGAATTTTCTGCTCAATTTTCAGAAAAAACACGAGAATTTAAAATAAATTATTTTTATTTTAAGTTACAGAAATTATATTTCAACTAAAGGAAAAATTTCATCCAAAAATTGAATAGTTAAATGTTTGCTTATAAAAATAAATTTTTAACCAAAAAAATATCAGATTTTATCAAAATTGTTTAATTTTCAACTATGGAAATGCATTTTTAAATAAATAAAAAAATATATATTCAACACAAAATTGTATAGTTACATTTTCAGTTTAAAAAAATAATGAAAAAAAAAGTTTTTAACAAAATAGTTCAAGTTTTAACCAAAAAGATGAATTTTCAAAAAATAAGAATAATTTTCAGCTAAAAAGGAGAATTTTCAATAAAATTTTTTTTTAGTAAAAATGGATTACCTTACATTTTCCGTACAGTTGAATTTTAAACTAAAAAAATATGAGGTTTCAAATAAGAGAAAAACAAATTTTAGAAAATCAACAAAAAGTTCACTCTTAATCAAGAAAAATGAATTTTCAACTAAATTTTAAGAAAAGAAGATCATTTTTTTTATTAGAAAGGCGATTTTTTAAGAAAATACATTAATTTTCAACTAAAAAAACTAATTTAAAAACAAAGAATAATTTTCTACGAAAAACGAAAATCCTAAACAAAATAGGTTAATTTTAAGTCACAGAAATTAATTTTTAACTAAAGACAAAATTTAATCCAAAAATGGAATAATTAAACTTTTAATTTATAAAAATTAATTTAAAAAATAAAGAATTTTATCAAAATTGTTCAATTTTCAACTGTGGAAATACATTTTCAAATAAAAAAGATATATTTTTAACAGAAAATGGTATAGTTACATTTTCAGTTTAAAAAATTTGATTTTCCACAAAATAAATTCATTTTGTACCTAAAAAGATCAATTTTAAACAAAATATTTTTATTTTAAGTTACAGAAATTAATTTTCAACTAAAGGATAATTTTCATCCAAAAATTGAATAGTTAAAGTTTTGCTTATAAAA
>NC_046665.1:118770574-118780185 GCF_010883055.1 Belonocnema kinseyi | reverse complement strand
AATGAGTTAATTTTTAAACAAAATATGCATTTTCAAATAAACAATTTTTATAACAAAAATGGAATAATTTAGTTTCGAAAAGAAAAATAATTTAAAAAAAAACGATTTTTTTACCAAAAATGGCCAATTTTAAATAAAATGAATTTTCTAACAAGGAGTTGAATTTTCTATCAAAAACATGAATTTTCAAATAAAATTTTTTTTTTTTCATTACTGAAATGGAATACTTACACTTCTATTAATTTTCTACCAAAAAAAAATATACGAATTTTAAGTACATAAATTTATATCTAAAAAAATTATTATAAAAAAAGAACAAAATGAAGTTTCAACCAAATGGTTGAATTTTGAACTCCAAAATTTTTTACAACATAATGGAATACGGAAATTTTGATTTAAAAAAATTCCTTTTTAACAAAACAAAAAAAACGAATTTTCAACGAAATAGTTGAACCTTCAAACATCAAGATTAATTTTCTACAAAAAAAGGAGATTTTTTAACCAAATGTTTAAATAAAATTTAATTAAAAAAAAAAATTAATTTGCAACTACAAATATGAATTTTTATAAAAATAGTGGAATTTTCAACCCAAAAGATTAATTTTCCACCAAAATTAGAATAGTTCAAGTGTTGGAAAAAACAATGTTCAACCTAAACAAAAAAATTAAATTTTTATCTAAACAGTGCATTTTTAATGAACAAAAAAATGAATTCTCAACAAAATAATTCAATTTTAAAACCAAAAGTTGAATTTTCAACCAAAAATGATATTTTTAAAAAAGAAAATCGTGAAATTTTCAACTAAATAATAAAATTTATAATTAAAAAGATAATTTTCAGGAGAAAGTTGTTTCCGAATTTTCGATAATTTCGGATTTGTTTTTAGGAACAGGAAGTGGATCGCTTTCTCATTCTCTGATTCGAACGATACGACCCACTGGTCACTTGCACACGTTTGATTTTCATGAAAATCGAGTAAATTTAGCGAGAGATGAATTTAAGGTTCATGGAATCAGCGAATTTGTAACAGTGCAACAGAGAGATGTTTGCGCTGAAGGATTTGGGGATGAGTTGAAGCACAAAGCGGACGCAATTTTCTTGGATTTGCCGCATCCGTGGCTGACAATCGACTCTGCTGTCAATACTTTAAAAGAATCGGGTCAGTGCTTTTCCAAATTTTCCATTTTTTAAAATCTTAATCGACAATCACCTATTTTTCTAAAGATTTACAAAAAAAAAATATGGGTTTTAAATACATTTTGAACACTTTTTAGGTGAGTTTTCTAATGAAAAAAATTAATTTTTAGCCAAAGAAATTAATTTTTAATTACAGTGATGAAATTTCAACCAAAAATATTAATTTTTGAACAAATAGTGGAATTTTCAACCCAAAAGATTAATTTTCTAAAAAAAAAAAGGATGATTTTCAACAAAGTACGTGAATTTTTATCTAAAAAAGAACAATTTTTAATCAAAATTTAAATAATTTAAATTTAAATACAACTTAAAATAGTGCAATTTTTATAAAAATAAATATTCAACCAAAATAAAACGAATTTTTAAAAAATTAGTTTTTTTTTATAAAAAAAAGGATTTTTAACCAAGAATAGAATAATTAAACTTGTAGTTAAAAGATACATTCTCTACCAAAAATTATACAATTTCAATAAAATATATAAAGTTACAAACCAAAAATAGAATAGTTCAAATTTCAGTAAGAAAAGTAAATGTGGAACAAACAAAAAAAAACGAATTTTTAGCATAATTAATTACTTCTTAACTAAAAATATAAATTTTTAAGCTAAACTGAAATATTTACATCTTTAGTTAAAAAAAAATTAATTTTCAATTTAAAAAAAATTAATTTTCAGCCAAAGAAATTAATTTTTAATTACAGTGATGAAATTTCAACCAAAAATATTAATTTTTGAACAAATAGTGGAATTTTCAACCCAAAAGATTAATTTTCTAAAAAAAAGGATGATTTTCAACAAAGTACGTGAACTTTTTTTTAAAAAATATCAAATTTCTAACCAAAATTAGAATAGTTCAAATGTTGGAAAAATAAATGTTCAACCAAAACAGAACAAAAACGAATTTTTTAACAAAATAGTTTTGTTATTCTAAAAAAAGGATTTTTCTACCAAAAATGGATTTTTTTAAATTTTGAGTCAATTTTAAACCCAAAATATTCCTTTTTTGCCAAAAAATATACAGTTTGAATAGAATATATAAATTTTAAATTAAAAAAAAAATAAATTTGCAAACCCAAGTTCAATTTTCAATTAGAAAAGTAAATTTTAAACGAAAAAAAATTAGTTTTCAGCAAATTTAATTAATTTTAAACTAAAAAGAAATTAATTTCCAGACAAAGAAATGAATTTTTAATCACAGTGATGAAATGTCAACCAAAAATATTAATTTTTGAACAAATAGTGGAATTTTTAAACCAAAAGATTAATTTTCAATAAAAAAATAATGCTTTTCAACAAAGTACGTGAATTTTTATTTTAAAAATATCAAATTTCTAACCAAAATTAGAATAGTTCAAATGTTGGAAAAATAAATGTTAAACCAAAACAAGAACAAAAACGAATTTAAAAAAAAAAAGTTTTGTTCTAAAAAAAGGATTTTTCAACCAAAAATGGATTTTTTAAATTCTTAGTCAATTTTAAACCCTTTTTTTCCAAAAAATATACAGTTTCAATAGAATATATAAATTTTAAATTAAAAAAAAATAATAAGTTTACAAACCGAAATTCAATTTTCAATTAGGAAAGTAAATTTTCAAACCAAAAATAAAATAGTTCAATTTGCAGTTAGAAAAGTAAATTCTAAAGAAAACAAAAAACATTCTTTCAGCCAAATTAATTAACTTTTAAAAAATTAATTAATTAATTATTTTTAATTACAGAAAAACTAATTTTTAACTAAAAACATGAATTTTTGACCAAATAGTGGAATTTTCAATCCAAAAGATTAATTTTCCACCAAAAAAGAAGAATTTTCAACCAAAATTAGAATAGTTCAAGTGTTGGAAAAATAAATGTTCAACCTAAACAAAACAGTTAAATTTTTAAGTAAATAATGCATTTTTAACAAAAAAAAAATGAATTCTCAACAAAATAATTCAATTTTAAAACCAAAAGATGAATTTTCAACCAAAAAGGATACAGTTTCAATAAAATATATAAATTTTAATTTAAAGAAGATAAATTTACAAACCAATGTTCAATTTTTAATTAGAAAAGTAAATTTTACACCAAAAAAAAATTAGTTTTCAGCAAATTTAATTCATTTTTAACTAAAAATATAAATTTTCAAGAAAAACTGGAATAGTTACATCTTCAGTTAAAAGAATTATTTTTAAACTAAAAAGAAATTAATTTCCAGACAAAGAAATGAATTTTTAAACTCAGTGATGAATTTTCAACTGAAAATATTAATTTTTAAGCAAATTGTGGAATTTTCAGCATAAAAGATTAATTTTCTAATAAAAAAGTATAATTTAAATAAAATATATAAATTTTCAACTAAAAAAGATAAATTTACAAATAAAATAGTTGTTAAACTTTCAAATAAGCAGATTAATTTTTCACCAAATAGAAGAATTTTCAATAAAATGCATGAATTTTCAACTAAAAAAGCAAATTTTTAACAAAAAAAAAATTATTTTACAGGAAGTTTAATTTTCAACAAAAAAATTATTTTTAAAATAACAAATTTTTATTACTAAAATGGAACACTTAAATATCTATTTAAAAAAAAAAAACAATTTTTAACCAAAATTTAAATATTTTAAATTTAAATAAAATTGAAATAGTTTAATTTTTATAAAAATAGTTACCCAAAAGATGAATTTTCTACAAAAAAAAAAAAGAATTATTTTCAATAAAATACATGAATTTTTATCAAAAAAATATCAATTTTTAACCAAAATGAAAATAGTTCAATTTCTAGAAATAAAAACATTGAACCAAAATAAAAAACGAATTTTCAACAAAATAGTTTTTCTTAATCTAAAAAAGAAGGATTTTTTTAAAACGAAAATAGAAGAATTAAATTTTTAGTAAAAACAATAAAAAAATTTACAAACAAAAAAATGAATTCTCAACCTAATAATTCAATTTTAAACCCAACAGATGAATTTTCTACACAAAAAAAAGAATTATTTTCAATAAAATACATGAATTTTTATCAAAAAAATATCAATTTTTAACCAAAATGAAAATAGTTCAATTTCTAGAAATAAAAACATTCAACCAAAACAAAAAACGAATTTTCAACAAAATTGTTTTTTTTTTTTATCCAAAAAGAGGGATTTTGAAACCAAAAATAGAATTAAATTTCCAGTTAAAACAATAAAAATTTTAACAAAGAAAAAAATGAATTCTCAACCTAATAATTCAATTTTTAAACTCAAAATATACATTTTCTGCGAAATGATACAGTTTCAATAAAATATATACATTTTCAACTAAAAAAAAAAAAAAACTATAAATTTACAAAACTGGAATATTTACATCTTTAGTTAAAAATTTAATTTTTAACAAAAAAATTATTTTCAATCACAGTGATGAATTTTCGACCAAAAATATGAACTTTTGACCAAATTGTGAAATTTTCAATCCAAAAGATTAATTTTGTACATAAAAAAAAAAACATTTTTTAGCTAAATATTTTTTTTAATCAAAGAAATTAATTCTTAACAAAAAATAAAATAGTTCACTTTTCTACCAAACAAAACAAATAATGGAATTTCTAAAGTTAATTTTCAACTAAAATGATAAATCTTAAACAAACAAAAAATTTAATTTTCAACCAAATGCCTGAATTTTTATCTAAAAAAGATCAATTTTCAAAAAAAAATTAGAATAGTTCAATTTTTAGAAAAACAAATATTCAGCCAGAGCAAAAACGAATTTTTAATAAATTAGTTTATTTATTTTTTTTTATAAAAAAAGGATTTTTAAACCAATAATAGAATAATTTAATTTTTAGTTAAAACAATTAATTTTTAACTACAACAAAAATAAATTTTAAAGAAAATAATTCTACTTTATACCCAAAAAATGAATTTCAAACCAAAAAGGATACAGTTTTAATAAAATATATAAATTTTGAATTAAAAAAAATTTACAAACCCAAACTAGAATCGTTCAATTTACAGTTAAAATAAAATTAATTTTTAACTAAAGAAATGAATTTTTAATCACATTGATAAAAAAAAATTTAACGAAATAGTTAAAATTTCGGACAAGATGATTAACTTTTTAACAAAAAATACAAATTTTCAATAAAGTACATGAATTTTTAAAACAATGGTTGAATTTTCAACTAACAAATAATAAATTTTCCAACCAGAAGTTAAATTTTCTATTAAAAAGATGAATTTTTAAATAAAAAAAAAATTTATAATAAAAATGAAATTTTCAAGTTTCTATTTTTAAAAAAATAAATAATTTTCAGCAAAGAATTTTGTTCAAAGTTTGTTTCCTTTTAGTAAAAAATTATTATTATTTTTTTTTTTTGAAAGGTAACTATTCTATTTTAGGTTTGAATTTTTTTTAGTTGAAATTCAATTATTTAACTTTTTCTTTCTTGCCTAAAAAACCTTTTTTGTTTGAATTTAAGAAAATATTTTGTTGAAAATTCTTTTAATTAATTAAATTTTCTATTAAAAAGATGAATTTTTGTGAAAATTTATGAGCTTTTAACCAAAATATGAATTTACAACTAAAAAATTGTTTAGAACATTAAATTTTAAAATTACTATTATAAAAATAATTTTTTACGAAACAAAAAAAAAACGCATTTTGTACGAAATATTTTTTTTTACAAAAATTAATTTTTTTTAAGGAAAATGTGACGATTCAATTTTAGGTTGAAAATTTGTCTTTATCAGATTTGGTTGAAAATTATTCTAGCTTTGAACAAATTTAGCAACCAAAAAGGTGAATTTTTTACGAAAAAGATGAATTTTCAAACAACTATTATAATTTTCTGTCAAAAAAGATAAATTTTCAAGAAAAAATACGAATTTTTAACCAATAAATAATTAATTTTCCTACAAAAAGTTTACTTTTCTATTAAAAAGATGCATTTTCAAGAAAATACATGGATTTTTAACCAATATATGAATTTACAACTAAACATTTTTTTTAAACGAAAATGTAATTCTTAAATTTCTATTTAAAAAATAATAATTTTTTATAAAACAAAAAACCAAAAAAATAGTTACATTTTCAACTAAAGAGAAGAAATTGAAACTAAATTAATTTTCAGTAAAAAAAAACAACTTATTTTTAATCGAATAGATAAACTTTTATACAAATGTTTATAATAAAATAATAATAATATATTAACAATAATTTTGAAACAAAAATGTTAAATTTGAATCTAAAGAAGATCTATTTTCAATTAAAAATGGAAAAGTTAAGTTACCAGTTAAAAAAAATTGATGAAAAAAAAAAAAAATAAATTTGTGACAATATAATTGAATTTGCAAATTGCAATAATCTAATTTTAAACTGAAAAAAAAAATGAATTTTCAACCAAAAATGGCAAAAATTAAGTTTTGAGTTTAAAAAAATTAATTTTGCACAAAACAAAAAAAAAAGAATTGTCAATAAAATATTTTAAATAAACCTAACCGATTTATTTTTTTATCTAAAATCTTTTCTAATTGAAGTATCAAAAGTATTGGTGAAAAATTAATTTTTTTTTTATTTGAAAATGTAAATATTTCTATTTTAGGTAGAAAGTTTCTCTTTTTTCACTTGAAAAGTCAACTATTTGACTGAAAATTGGTATCTTTTCTTGTTGAAAATGCATCCTTTTTATCAAATAAATTGTTTTGGATTTAAAATAAAATATTTTTTGTGGAAATATTAAAACTATTCGTTGCAAATTTAACTATTTTGTTGAAATTTCGTTTTTTTTTTGTTCGTAAAAATTGATTATTTTTCCAAATGAAAATATAATTATTCTATTTTAGTTTGAAAATTTATCTTTTTTAATTGAAAAGTGAATCATTTGACTGGAAATTGTTTTGAAATGACAAAAATGTTATTGAAAATTCATATTTTTTATCAATGAAACTATTTTGAATTTAAAATAAATGTTTGTGTGGAAATATAAAAACTATTCGTTAAAAATTTAACTATTTTGTTGAAATTTCGTTGTTTTTTTTTTTTGTACAAAATTAATTTTTTTAAGGAAAATGTAAATATTCTATTTCAGGTTGAAAATTTATCTTTTTTTAATTGGAAAGTAAGTAAAAAATAAAAACGAATTAAAAAAAAAATGTCAACCAATAAACAATTATTTTTCCTACAAGAAATAGTTATTTGACTGAAATTTGTTTGATTTTTTTAGTTAAAAATTCATATTTTTTGCTTGATAATTAACAATTTGATTCACATTTTTTTCTCTCTTGTTTTTTTTTTTTTTTAAATGTGAAATATTTGGATTTAAAATAAAAATATTTTCTTGTTGAAATATAAAAATTATTCTTTGAAAATTTAAATATATATATTTTTTTAAGTTCGTTTTTTGGTGAAAAATGAATTCTCGTTGTTAAAAATTAATCTAGTTTGTTTGTTTTTTTTTCTGTTAAAAATTCGTATTTTCCGGTAGAAAATTAATCTCCTTGATTTGAAATTTTTTTTTAAATAATTTTATTTTCAGGTGGAAAACTCTGTTCATTTTCGCCCTGTATCGAGCAAGTTCAAAGAACGTGTGAAAAATTGACTTCTCACGGATTCGTTGAAATAAAAACTTACGAAAATTTGCAAACAGAATACCAAGTGCACTATAAAAGTATACCAATTCTAGATTTGGAAAGCTTGATGAAGGTAAATTAAATTTCCAGTTCATTTTCGTTTGATAAAAGTTTTTTCAAAATTTCCGGGTTTTTTCGAAATTGAAATTAATTTCAGGATGAGGAAACGAATGGAGCAGAACCGCCCAAGAAAAAAGGAAAATTCAAAATCAAACAGGACGAAAACAAAATTTTGACTGTCTCGGAACCGCGAACTACGCCAGGTCACACTGGTTACATAACTATTGCAACATTACCTCCAGAATTCGCAAGAAATGTATTCGACAGTTGACAAATTCTGTAGAATTTATAAAAATAAGGTTTACAAATTTTTATATTTGAATTTTTAAATACTAAATTATTCTTCTCTAAAAAATAGGTATGTCACGAAAATCTCGAAAGATTTAATATTTATTAATCTAACATTTTATTGTTACATTTTTAGATAAAATATTTAATTTTTACTTCAGAAAAAAAAAAATGTTCAACCAGAATGGTTGAATTTTCAACTAAAAACAAAAGGACTAATTTAAGAAAATATTTTGTTGAAAATTCTTTTAATTAATTTAATTTTCTACCAAAAAGATGAATTTTTGTTAAAATTTATGAGTTTTTAACCAAAATATGAATTTACAACTAAAAAATGTCCAGAACAAACATTAAATTTAAAAATTACTATTATAAAAATAATAATTTTTTACAAAACGAAAAAACAATTATTTTTCCTAAAAGAATTTAATTTTCAACTAAAAAAAATTAATTTTCAAGAAAATATATTATTTTTTAACGAAAAAGATGAATTTTTAACAAAAATATGAATTTTCAACTAAATAAACAAATTTTAAACCAAAAAACAATTATTTTCCTACAAGAATTGAATTCTCAACTAAAAAAAAAAATTAATTTTCAAGAAAATACATGATTTTTTAACGAAAAAGATGAATTTTCAATAAAATATATGAATTTTTAACTAAAATATTAATTTTCAACTAAATAAAAAAATTTTGAACCAAAAAACAATTATTTTTCTCATAAGAATTTAATTTTCAACTAAAAAAAATGAATTTTCAAGAAAAATAGAAACGAATTTTTAAAAAAACATTTTCGACTAAAAGAAAAAATATTTTTTTCTGCAAGAATTTAATTTTCAACTAAAAAAAAAATAAATTTTTAAGAAAATATATGATTTTTTAACGAAAAAGATGAATTTTCAAACAGCAGTGATAATTTTCTGCCAAAAAGATAAATTTTCAAGAAAATAAATGAATTTTTAACAAAAATATGAATTTTTAACTAAATAAACAAATTTTAAACCAAAAAACAATTATTTTCCTACAAGAATTGAAATTTCAACTAAAAAAAAATTAATTTTCAAGAAAATACATGATTTTTTAACGAAAAAGATGAATTTTCAATAAAATATATGAATTTTTAACTAAAATATTAATTTTCAACTAAATAAAAAAATTTTGAACCAAAAAACAATTATTTTTCTCATAAGAATTTAATTTTCAACTAAAAAAGATGAATTTTCAAGAAAAATAGAAACGAATTTTTAAAAAAACATTTTCGACTAAAAGAAAAATATTTTTTCTGCAAGAATTTAATTTTCAACTAAAAAAAAAATAAATTTAAAAAAAAATACATGAAGTTTTAACGAAAAAGATGCATTTTCAAACAGCGGTAATAATTTTCTGCCAAAAAGATAAATTTTCAAGAAAATAAATGAATTTTTAACAAAAATATGAATTTTTAACTAAATAAACAAATTTTAAACCAAAAAACAAT
>NC_046665.1:118762865-118770474 GCF_010883055.1 Belonocnema kinseyi | reverse complement strand
GAATTTTAAACTAAATTTTAACAAGAGAAGATAATTTTTGTATTAGAATAGGGATTTTTCAAGAAAATACATTAATTTTTAACTAACAAAAAAAATTAATTTACAAACAACGAATAATTTTCTACCAAAAACGAGAATTTTAAACAAAATATTGTTATTTTAAGTTACAGAAATTAATTTTGTACTAAAGAAAAAATTTCACCCAAATTTTCAAACAGGAAAAATAATTTTCTACCAAAAAGGAGAATTTTGACTCAAATAGTTGAATTTTTAATTAAAAAAAAAAATCATGTAAATGAAAGTCGAATTTAAAAAAATTACATTTTTAGCAAAAAAGTTCATTTTAATTCAAGAAAGATTAATGTTCAACTAAATATTTTAATCCTTATGAAAGAAACATGAAAATTAAAGAAATAAGTTTAATTTTCTACTAGAAAGGTGTTTCTTTTCACGAAAATATATTTATTTTCAACCAAGAAGATTAATTTAAAAACAGAAAGAATTATTTTCGACCAAAATTGTTATTTACATTTCCACTTAAAAAAATTCATATTTATCCAAAATAAACGGATTTTCTAAAAAAATAGTTTAATTTTCAACCAAGGAAATAAATTTTCAACGAAAAAAAAAAGAATTTTCAAACAAGAAGATAAATTTTTTACCAAAAAGAGCAATTTTCAGCTTTAAGAAATTTATTTCTAACCAAAAACATTAATTTTTAAGAAATAAATTCAATTTTCAACCAAGTGGTTTTAATTTCAACGAAAAAGTATGATTTCGTGTTGGGGGGGATTGCTAATTTTAGTTGAAAAATCTCCTTTTTTGGTAGAAAATTATTTTTTTTTTTTGAAATTTAAATGCAAATATTTTCTCATTGAAATATCAACTAATTTTTAGTTGAGATTTGATATTTTTTGTTTAAAAATTCAACTATTTTATTGAAGATTAAATTTTTATTGAACTTTTAATTTCACATCTGAAATTTAAAAAATATCTTTTTTAATTTTCTCAAGAATTTTAGGAAAATAACATTTATATAATTTCAAAAAAAAATAAACCTAAAAAATAAATAGTTATTTTAACAAAATGTTTGGCATTAAAAATCTTTTGGTAGAAAGGTTTTTTTTAAATTTATTTTGCTTGGTCGAAATTTCAACTTTCCTATAAAAGATTCAAATTTTTGATTCGAAAGTTCTACTAATTTGTTGAAAATTCGTCGTTTTTTATTAAGAATTCTATTGTTAAAAAAAAATTAATAATTAAATATTAAAATTCATAATTATATTAGTCTTATTTATTTTTTTCAAAATTTCAACCAGAGAATTGAATTTTAAACTACAAAGATGAAATTTTCAAAAAGAAAAATAATTTTCTAACAAAAAAAAAACAGAATTTTTAATTTGAGAATGTTAAAAAAATGAAATACTTACCTTCTCATTTGATAACACAAATTTCAACCAGATATTTAAATTTTTAAATTAAGACAATTATTTTCTATCAAGAGCAAAACGAATTAAAAGTATATTTACATATATTTACATTTTTAACAAAAAAGTTCATTTTTAATGAAAAAAGAAATTAATTTTCAATTAAATTGTTAAAGTCTTAACAAAAAAGATGAATTTTCAGTTAAAAAATTGTATTTTTCTTCTAGAAAGGGGATTTTTTTAATAAAATATATTAATGTTTAACCAAAAAGATAACTGTTCAAACAAGAAAAATTATTTTCTAGCAAAAAGAAGAATTTTTAATTTAAAAATCAATATGGATGACTTAAATTTTCAGTAAAAAAGTTGAAACTGTAACCAAAAACATAAACTTTAAGGAAAGAATTTAATTAATTTAAATTAAAATAAATTAATTTTTATAAGTAAAAATTTTACTATTCCATTTTTGGGGACAAAAAATTTTAGTTGAAAACTGATTTCTGAAACGTAAAACTCTTTTCTGTTTTTTAATTCATCTTTTTGGTTAAAAATTAATGTATTTTTTTGAAAAATCACCATTTTCTATTGATGATTAATTTTTCAATAGAAAATGGTGATTTTTCAAAAAAATACATTAATTTTTAACCAAAAAGAAGAATTAAAAAACAGAAAAGAGTTTTACGTTTCAGAAATCAGTTTTCAACTAAAATTTTTTGTCCCCAAAAATGGAATAGTAGAATTTTTACTTATAAAAATTAATTTCCAAGCAAAAAAATATTTAATTTTCATTTAAATATTTCAATGTATAACTAAAGGAATACATTTCCACTAAAAAAGAGAAATTTTAAACTAAAAATAGTACCGTTTCAGATAAATTTTTTTTTTTCAACACTTTTACTATTTATGATTATTTCTGGAATATAGTACATTTTCAGCAAAAAAAATTGTAAGCAAAAGTGACATAGTTACAATTTCAGTTTTAAAAAAAAATGAATTTTGATGCAAAGTAAATGAATGTTTTAACAAAATAGTTCGATTTTCAACAACAAAAATAGTTTTCAAAGCAAAAAAATGTATTTTCAAACAAGTAGAATAATTTTGTACAAAATAGAAGAATTTTTAAATTAAAAAAAAAATATTTCTAAGCAAAAAAATTAATTTTTAACAAATTAGTTTTATTTTTAACTAAAAAATATGAAAATGTTTGAAAATTCGTTTTTTAATGAATTTAACTATTTTTTATTTAAAATATAAGCTATTAAATTTGTTGTCGAGAATACATCTTTTCGCCTTTTTTTGTAGAAAATTAATTTATTTGTATAAAAATTCCAGTATTTGGTTTAAAATTGGCCTTTTTGGATGAAATGAACTGTCTTTACAAATTTTAAATACAAATATTTTTGGATTAAAATATATCAACTATTAAATTTTTGGCTGAAAACTAATATATATATTTTTTAAATTCAACTTTTTTGTTGAAGAATAATTTTCTAGTTGAACTTTTGATTTGATACCTGAAATAAAAAAATATATTTTTTTATTTTTTCCAAAATTTCAGGAAAATTACATTTATATAATTTGAAAAACTAATAATCCTAAAGATAAATAGTTATTTGAAATTATTAGTCTTGTTAAAAATTTATCTTTTGGTAGAAAAGTCACATTTTTTTGGTTGCAAATTTAATTGTTATGGTTGAAAGTTAACTTTTTAAATTTAAAAATCTACTATCATATTTTTGGTCCAGAATTCATCGCTTTTGGTTAAAAATTCTACTTTTTAGTAGAAAATTTCATTATTTCGTTGAATATTCAACTGTTTTTTTTTAAATCCTTATTTTTGGATTGGAAATCTGAAATCAATTTTAAAATTATTTTGAAAACTCTTTTTTTTGGTTCAGAATTCGTCTATATATAAATTAATTTGTTTTAGTAAAAAGTTAACTATTACATTTTCGATTTAGTTTTATTTAGTTAAAATTCATGTTTTTTTTTTAATTTGATTATTCGGTAGAAAATTATTCTTCTTGTTTGAAAATTCATCTTTTTGGTTGAAAACTTCTTATTTTTTAATTATTTTTTTTAACGGAAAATGTAACTTTACAATGTTTGGTTGAACATATATCTATTTTTTTTGAAATTATTTGAAAATGCATTTTCATAAATGAAAATGGAACAATTTTCATAAAATTCGATATTTTTTGGTTGAAAATTATATATATATTAGCAAAAATTTAACTATTCAATTTTTGGGTTAATTTTTTGAATATTTTTTCGTTGAAATTAAAACCTCTTGGTTGGAAATTGAATAACTTTCTTAAAAATTAATCTTTTTGGTTGAAATAATTTTTTTAAGGTGAAAATTCTTTTAGGTAAAAAATTTTTCTTCTTGTCTGAAAATTATTATTTTTTCGTTAAAAATTTATTTCTTTGGTTGAAAATTAAACTATTTTGTTAGAAAATTCGTTTATTTTGGATAAATATGAATTTTTTTTCAAGTGGAAATTTAACTAACAATTTTGGTGTAAGAACTTTTGGTAGAAAATTATTCTTTCTGTTTTTAAATTCATCTTCTTGGTTGAAAATGAATACATTTTCCTTAAAAGAAACGCTTTTCCAGTAGAAAATTAATCTTCTTTCTTTAAAATTCATGTTCTTCTTATGATGATTCAAATATTTAGTTTTTTTTTTTTGCTAAAAATGTGTTTTTTTTTATTCGTCTTTCATTTGCATGATTTTTTTTAGTTGAAAATTCTACAGTTTGAATAAAAATTCTCCTTTTTAGTAGAAAATGACTTTTCTTGTTTGAAAATTAATCTTTTTGTTAGAACATTAATTTCTTTAATTGATTTTGGTTGAAAATTTATCTTTTTTATTTAAAAATCTATTTCCTAAGTTGAAAATTGAAATTTTTTTCTGAAAAATCGATATTTTTTTTGGTTAAAAAGTAATTTATATAAATTTGAATTTAACTTCTATTTTTCGACGAAATTTTATTTTTGAAAATTAATTTCTGTGACTTAACATTAACCTATTTTGTTTAACACTCGTGTTTTTGGTAGAAAATTATTCTTTGTTTTTAAATTTATTGTTTTTTTGGTTGAAAATTAATGTATTTTCTTGAAAAATCGCCTTTCTAATAGAAAATTTATCTTCTTTTCTCAAAATTTATTTGAAAATTCATTTTTCTTGATTAAGAAAGAACTTTTATGTTGAAATTCATTTTTCACTTGCTTAAAAGTTGACCTTTTTTAGATTAAAATTCAGCTGTGTGAAAAATGTAAGTAATGCATTTTTATTTAAAAAATTTTAATTGATTTAATTTTTTTCAGTAGAAAATTATTCTTATTGTTTGAAAATTCGATATGTTTTTGGTTAAAATTTTATTTTTATAAACAAAAATTTAACTACTCAATTTTTGGGTGAATTTTTTTTTTAGTTGAAAATTAATTTCTGTAGCTTAAAATTAAGAGTTATTTGAAATTTTGTTTGAAGAGAAAATTCATCCTTTTGGACTGAAAATTTATATTTTGTTAGAAAAGTCACATTTTTTGGTTGCAAATTTAATTGTTATGGTTGAAAGTTTATTTTTTTAAATTTAAAATCTACTATCATATTTTTGGTCCAGAATTCATCTTTTTTGTTTAAAAATTCTACTTGTTAGTAGAAAATTTAATTATTTTGTTGAAAATTCAACTTTTTTGATGAAAATCCATATTTTTTTTATAAAAAAGCCGTATTTTTGGATTGAAAATTCATATTTTGGTAGAAACATAATCTTTTTTAGTTGAAAATTCAACTGTACTCTAAAAGATTTGTATTTTTGTCTTGACAATTCAACTGTTTTGTTAAAAATGCAATTGTTTTTGGTTAAAGTTCAATTTTTGATGTTTGAAAATTGAATTATTTGGTAAAAAATCAACTTTCTATCTAGAAAACTCAACTATTTTGTTCAATATTCATCGTTTTTTAGTAAGAATTCCACTATTTTATTAAAAATATAATATATTTCGACTTGAAATCTTAGGAGTATGATATCTACATTATTGTTATTTATATTTTAGTTAAAAATTCATTAGTTAAGATGAAAATTAATTTGTTTGAGTGAAAAGATAACTATTACATTTTCTGTTGAAAGTAGATTTTTTTGTAGTTGTAAATTCAACTATTTGATTGTAAATTTGTCTCCTTCGATTAAAAATTCTACTATTTAGTTAAAATTCATGTTTTTCTTTTCGTTTTTTCGGTAGAAAATTAATCTTTTGTTTGAAAATTAATCTTATTGTTTAAAAATTCATCTTTTTTATTGAAAATTCAATTTTTTTCAAGTTTGATATCAAATTGAATTTTTTACAGTGACATGACTAGATTGATTGGTTCATTGCACTTTGTTTGACCACAATCTTTGTTTTTCATTTGCAGTTTCGCAATTTTAAAATAGTGTACAGGCGGTACGCCGGCCTATACTTTTGCATATGTGTCGATGTTAACGACAACAATTTATGTTACTTGGAAGCGATACACAATTTCGTTGAAGTCTTAAACGAATATTTCCACAACGTCTGTGAACTGGACTTAGTTTTTAATTTTTACAAGGTAATTTTTTAAATATTGTCGCTTTTTTTTTAGAGAAAATTGAAGCCTGCCAACGAATTTGGCAATTTTTCGTAATTTCAGGCATCGGACTTTTTTTTTAATAAATACAAAATAGTGTCAATAGTAGCAAAATATTTTTTGCAATTTTTTGTAAATAGTAAATCGAGGGATTGAATGTTTTTGAAAATGTAAAAATTTCATTAAAATAAGTATAAATTATTAGAAATTTCTAGAAAACCGGGAAATGATCGGGAATTTTACGATACCGGGGAAAACCGGGAAATGGCCGTGAATTTATTGTTTGACCTGGAATTTTACAATATTTTTATAATAAAAATTTTGTCAAACTTTGATTTTAACCGTTTTTAAAATAATTTGTTAAATTGTTATTTTGTCAGTTATGATATCATTCAGTTTAGAATGCTTAATTCGAAAATCTTTCACTCTAAAAAATTTCCATTTGAGATTTTTAATTTTTAAGCATATATTTTTATTTAAAGAATTTTGAAATCGAATATTATTTCAGTCTAAAATATTCGATTTTTAAACCATTCCAATTTAAAAATTTTCAATTAAGAAAATGAACAATTACTTAATTTTATATATAATTATAAATTTATAATTTATAATAATAAAATATATAATACAATTATAAATAAATATTCAAAACCAAACAAGAAAACTAAACTTCGAACGTTGCTATTTTAATTGTTCTATTTAAAACAATTTAATTTTTAAGTCAAATTATTGAAGAAATATTTATAAGTTTTGAACAAATTCAAAATTAATGAAAAATTTGAAATGTTTTCGAACAATTTAAACCAAGTGTTGAATGTGGAAGATTTTAAGGAATTTTTTTTTCAATTTGACAGGATTTAAAAAACAAATGTTTCGGAAAAATTCGAATCATTTTAAAAGATGTTTATAAGTTCTGGTTAAAAATAAAAAATAAAACAGCATATAAATGTTTCAAGATTTTAAAAAAATGTTGCAGCATTTTAAGGATTTTTAAACGATTTAAAATAAAATTTCCTAAAAAATTTGAAAATTATTTTTTATTTCGGAAAAATCAATTTCGAGAAAACATTAAAAAATATGTAGAAAGGTTTACAAAATAAAAATGAATTTGGAAGATTTTAAGAAAGTTTTTTTTTCAATTTGGCAGGATTAAAAAAATATTTTTAGGAAAAATTCGAATCATTTTAAAATATGTTTACAAGTTCTGAAATAAATAGTTAAAAATAAAAAAAACAAATCAAACATGTAAATGTTTCAAGATTTAAAAAAAATGTTGCAGCATTTTAAGGATTTTTAAACGATTTAAAATAAAATTTCCTAAAAAATTTGAAAATTATTTTTTATTTCGGAAAAATCAATTTCGAGAAAACATTAAAAAATATGTAGAAAGGTTTACAAAATAAAAATGAATTTGGAAGATTTTAAGAAAGTTTTTTTTTTCAATTTGGCAGGATTAAAAAAATATGTTTAGGAAAAATTCGAAACATTTTTAAAGATGTTTATAAGTTCTGAAAAAAAGTTGTTAAAAATTTTTTTTAAAAAGTCAAACAACATAAATGTTTCAAGATTTT
>NC_046665.1:118731712-118762765 GCF_010883055.1 Belonocnema kinseyi | reverse complement strand
GAGAAAACATTAAAAAATATGTAGAAAGGTTTACAAAATAAAAATGAATTTGGAAGATTTTAAGAAAGTTTTTTTTTCAATTTGGCAGGATTAAAAAAATATGTTCAGGAAAAATTCGAAACATTTTTAAAGATGTTTATAAGTTCTGAAAAAAAGTTGTTAAAAATTTTTTTTAAAAAGTCAAACAACATAAATGTTTCAAGATTTTGAAATAAAATTTCGAAGCATTTTAAGGATTTTTAAACGATTTAAAATGAAATTTCCTAGAAAAATTGATATTAATTTTTTATTTTGAAAAAATCAATTTCGAGAAAATATTTTGAAACATTTAGAAAGATTTACAAAATTATCAAAAATTAATGTGGATGATTTTAAGGAATTTTTTTTTTTCAATTTGGCAGGATTAAAAAAATATGTTTAGGAAACATTCGAATAATTTTAAAATATGTTTACAAGTTCTGAAATAAATAGTTAAAAATAAAAAAAACAAATCAAACAACATGTAAATGTTTAAAGATTTAAAAAAAATGTTGCAGCATTTTAAGGATTTTTAAACGATTTAAAATAAAATTTCCTAGAAAAATTGAAAATTATCTTTTAGTTCGGAAATATCCATTTCGAGAGAACATTAAAAAATATTTAGAAAGGTTTACAAAATAAAAATGAATTTGGAAGATTTTAAGAAATTTTTTTTTCCATTTGGCAGGATAAAAAAAATATGTTTAGGAAAAATTCGAATCATTTTAAAAGATGTGTATAAGTTCTGAAAAAATAAAAAAATCGTTAAAATTTTTTTTAAAAAAGTCAAACAACATAAATGTTTCAAGATTTTGAAATAAAATTTCGAAGCATTTCAAGGATTTTTAAACGATTTAAAATGAAATTTCCTAGAAAAATTGATTTCGAGGAAATATTTTGAAAGATTTACAAAATTATCAAAAATTAGTGTGGAAGATTTTAAGGAATTTTTTTTTTTAATTTGGCGGGATTTTAAATGAATGTTTAGAAAAAAATCGAATAATTTTAAAAGATGTTTATAAGTTGAAAAAATCAAACAAAAAAAAATGTTAAAAATTAAAAAAAAAAAGTCAAACATGTAAATGTTTCAAGATTTTGAAGCATTTTAAGGATTTTTAAACGATTTAAAATACAAATAACTTTTAATATAAGAAATGTCCAGTTTATCCAAAAAATGTAATCGTTCAATTTTTGATATTTCTATATTAAAATTGTTTAAAATAAAATGAATTTGAAAATGTATAAATCCAAGGATTTCAAGGGTTTTCAAAAATGTATAGGGACTCCAACCCTTTTTTTCTAGAGAACTTTAATTAATAAGTTTAATTCAAATTATATTCAAGTGATTTCAAACAATTTAAATTTCACGAAATAATTTACATTTTATTTCAAGGGATTTCTACCGATTTCAGAAATTCAAGGAGAGAAGAATAAGATTTGTAGGACCTATAATTATTTTAAAGATTCAAAAGTATTTGGGATTTTAAATATGTTAAGGGAATTTGCAATATTTTAGTATTATTTACGGCAATTTTAATTATCTAATCATTGTTTTCTGTATAATGATTTTTTATGATGAAATTTCTATTGGGAGTGGTTAAACTGCGATGCGCCACCTGGTGACAAACGCCCGAACTAGAAAGAATAGGTACTATTTTTAAGATGCATTTTAATGTGTGCGTAAAAGTGTGTTAACGTTTTTTTTTGTGGAGTTTAAAGTATTTGTTGGATACTAAAAATAACTTTTTGACCGAAGTAAAAGATTTTAGAGAGAATTTGCATCTTATACAGAGAAAAAAACACTTTTTTCAGAAATATTTTTGTAATATTATTTGCCTAATCTGGATAAAATTTGTCGCTGCATACATTCATTAATATTTATTTAAGCTTAATATGCATCGAGACTTAAATGAAATAGTGAAATAATTGTTTAAAAAGAACAAAAATATTTTTGACCAAAATGTTTTTTTACTGTACAAGGTCGTAATTTTATCTAAAATGTTTTTTTTTTTTTATGAAGATTTGTTTTTAGTATTCAATAATTGTTTTAAACTACAAAAAAAATCGTAAGAATATTTGTATGCCAAAATTAAAATACATCTTTAAAATTATACCTACTCTTTATAGTTTCAGTTGTCGGCACCAGGTGGCCAAATGGTCGACCAACAATCCCAATTATGCATGGAATATTTACAATCTCAGGCAATCCTTCGCAATCCTTTGCAATCTTGCAATGTAGTTTGTACCAGAAATCCGATAAATTAACACCTGGAAAAATATGATTGAGAAAAAGCAGAGTGTTAAAAATAGTTGGATTAGCAAACAATTTGAGAAAATAGTCGCATGGATATCTTTTTACAGTAATAGTAAAAAAGTTGCATCGTTAAAAAAATGCCTATGACTTCAAAAGAAGAAAAGTAGTTTTAGATGGGAAGTAAAGGAAAATAAGAGGAGAGTGAGTGGGAGAGGGAAATAAGAGGTGGGAAATTGATGGTAATTGAGGAGAAGTGAGAAGAAATGTGAAGAGGGTAAGTAGGGAAAGTGTGAGGAATGAATGGGGAAGCAGATGGAGAGGATGAAGGAAAAATCAAGGGTGGGAAATTAAGAGAAATAAAAAGACCAATTAGGTAAGTTGGGGGGGGGGGGGAACGAAGAGAGGGGAAGTGATGGTAAATAATGGAGGGGAAGTAATTAAGAGAGGAGAAATGAGGGAAAGGGAACTAGGGGAAATTTGGGTGAGAGGTGGAAAAGTGGTGTTAATTCAGGAAAGAAAGAAAGAAATGAGGGAAAGTGAGGATAGTGATTGGAAATGAGATAGTGTAGTGAGGGGAAATGAGGGATGGGAAAGTGATATTAATTAAAGGGAAGCGAAGTGAGAAGAAATGAGGAGTGGGTAAGCAGGGAAAGTGCGAGGAATAATGGGAATAAAGGAAAAATGTAGGGGCACGGAAGGAGGAGGACAAATGAGGGGTCGAAATTAGGCAAATTTAGGAGAACCGAAAAGAGGTAATGTTGGGAAAGTGATTGTAAATAATAGAAGGGGAAGTAAAATAGAGAGGAGAAAGGAGGGAAAGGGAAGTAAGTGCAATTAGGGCGAGAGGTTAAGAAGTGGTATTAATTGAGGAAAGGAAGGAAGAAATGAGGGAAAATAGTGTAAGTGAGGGTAAGGATAGAAAATGAGTTGGCGGAGTGAGGGAAAATATGGAGTAGGAAAGTGATGGTAATTGAAGGGTAGCGAAGTGAGAAGAAATATGGAGAAGGTAAGTAGGGCAAATTATATAAATAAATGGGGAAATGAATGCTGGAGGTAAAGGAAAAATTATGAGTGGGGCTTAGGGAAATGAGGGGACGAAATTAGGTTAATTGAAGGGAATCGAAAAGAGGCAACATGATGGCAAATAAGGTATAGGGAAGTAATTAGGAAAGGGGAAATTAAGCTCAGGAAAGTGAGGGATGGTAAGTGTTGTTAATTGAGTGAGTGGGAAATGAAATAAGGGAAAACAGGAAAAGTAAGGGAATGATGAAGTGAGGAAAAATGTGGAGCGTGGCAGCATGGAAAATCTGGGAATGAAAAATAGGAAAAAAGAAGGCAGAGAAAGCAGGAAAAATTAGGTGTTGCGATTAGGGGTATGAGGAAAGGGGAAGTAATCAAGTGGTTGGAGGGGGAATACAAGAAGTGATGAGAAATAAGGTAAGCGGAAGTATGAAAAATTATGGGTGGAGAAATTATGGTCATTAAGAAGTGGGTAAGTAGGCGAATTAAGGGGACGAAAATTGGTAAAATGAGGGCAAATAAGGATAAACGGAAATTATTAGAGGCGAAGTAAGAGAAATAAGGATAAATAAGTTATGGGGAAGTGAGGAAAGGGTCAATTAGTGGAAATGAGGGGAGGGCAAAGCAGAGGAATTTAAGGAGAATTAATCGAGTGGAATGAGGGGGCGGGAAAGTGAGAGGAAAATAGGGATGTGGAAGTAGGGGGGATTAGGGTTTGGGAAGTAAAGGGAAATGAAGGAAAATAAGTGGATTGAAATAAGGAAAAAAAAAGATAGGGGCGGGAAAAATGAGGGCCGGGGAAGCGAGGGGAAATGGGTTTTGGGAAAGTGATGATAATTGAAAGGTAGAAAAGTAAGAAAAAATGAGGCAAGAGTAAGTAGCGGAAATGAGAGGAATGCAAAGGAAAAGAATGGGGAGGTGACGAAAAAATTATGGGTGGGGAAACAAGGGGATGAAATTATGGAAATTATGGAAAAATTAATAGAGCGTAAGAGATGGTAAACAAGTGAAAGGGAATTAATTAGGAGAAGGGACATGAGAGAAGGGAAAGTAGCGGGAAATTAGGGCCGGAGAATTGAGGGATGGGGAAGTGGTGTTAATTAAAGAAAGAGGAAATTAAATGAGGAAAAATAGGGAAAGTGAGGATAGTTATGAGAAATGAGGGGCGGAGTGAGGAAAACTGAGGAGTGAGGAAGTGATGGTAACTAAAGGGATTAGAGAGGGGAAATGGGTTTTGAGGGAATGAGAAGTGGGGAAGTGATAGTAATTGAAGGTTATCGAAGTGAGAAGAAATAAAGATAGGGTAAGTAGAGAAAATGAGAGGAATAAATTGGAAAAATAATAGAGGGGGTGAAGGAAAAATTAAGAGTGGGGAAGTAGGGAAAATCAGGGGACGGATTTAGGTACATTGAGTGCAAACAAAGGTAGGATAAATGAAGTATATGGAAGTAGAGAAAATTTGGGGGAGCGAAGAGAGGGGAAATGAGTGAAGGACAAGTATGTAAAATTATGGTTAAGGAAGTGAGGGGTGAGGTTGTAGTGTTAATATAAGTGAGGGGAAATTAAAATAGGAAACGTGAATGTAGTGAAAAAAAAGGGAGTGGAGTGAGGGGAAGTGGTGGTCATTGAGAAGGGTGAAATGAGCGCAAATGAGTGAAGGGGAAGTAGGGGATGTCTGGGATCGGGCGTAAAATTAAGTAAGATTAGGGGGAATAAGGGAAGAGGCAGTGTAAAGTAACAGTGAATTTAGTGAAACTGAGGAGAGTGGAATTATGGTAAGGAGAATTTATCAGGAGAGGGGAAATGAGGGAAGGAGAAATAATGAAAGACGAAGTAGGGAAATTAGGGCTAAGGAAGTGAGGGATGGGAAAGTCGTGCTAATTGAAGGAAGATGAAATTAAATAAGGGGAAATAGGGAAATTGAGGGTAGTGATGGGAAATGAGGGAGTGAGGAGAAATGAGGGTTAGGTAATTGAGGGGAAATGGATTTGAGGAAGTGACAGTAACTGAAGAGTAGCGAAATAAGTAGAAATGAGGAGAGCGTAAGTAGGGAAAATAAGATGAATGAATGGGGAAGCGAATGGTAGATAAAGGAAGGGGAATTAATTGTGAGAGTGGAAATTAGAGAAATTAGGGTTAGGGAAGTGAGGGATGGGAAAGTGGTGTTAATTGAGAGAAGTGAAAATGACAAAAGGAAAAATAGGGAAGTTGAGGGTAGTGATGGGAAGTAAGGGATTTAGCGGAAATGAGGGTTGGGAAATTGAGGGGAAATGGGTTTCGAGGAAGTGATGGTAACTGGAGAGTAGAGAAATGAGAAGGTGAGTAGGGAAAATGTGAGGAATAAATGGGGGAGCGAATGGAGGGGTAGAAGATAAAATTAATGCTGGGGAAATAGGGGAAATAATGGGATGGAATTAGGCCAATTGTCGGGAAACGAAGAGAGGGGAAGTAATAGTAAATAAGAAAAATAGAAGTAATAAAAAGAAGGGAAATAAGGAAACGAAAGGTGGGAAAATTATGGTGAGGGATGAAGAAGTAGTGTAATTGAGGTTAGGGAAAATAAAACGAGGAAAGGAGAAGTAGGGAAAATTAGGATGAGGGGTAGGGAAGGGGTGTTAATTGAGGGGGGAGGGGAAATTATGTAAGATGAAATAGGAAAAGTTAGGGTAGTGATAAGAAATAAGGGAGTAGAGTGAGAGAAAATAAGAGGAGGGGAAGTAATGGTAATTGAGGAGGGAAGTGATTGAAATGACTAAAGGGGAAGTAGGGAACATATAGGATGAAGCGTGAGAGGAAGTAAGAGTCGGGGAAACAGGAAAAGAGGAAATAAGAGGAAATAGTGAAGTCAGGGAAAATGAGGTGAGTGGAAGTATGAGAAGTGTGGGAAAAGAGGGAAGGGAAATTAGGAAAAATCAGGTGCGAGGAAGTAAGGGGAAGTGTTAGGAGGGGAAGTGAAGTGAAATTAGTGGATTGAAAGTAGAGGCCCAAGAATAGGGGAGAGAAAGCAGGAGGATAAGGGGACATAAGTATGGGAAGTGTAAGGAAATGTGGAGAGTGAAAGTAGGGTAAATAAGGGGTATGGAAGCAGGGTTACGAGGGACTGGAAAGCAGGGTAAATGGAGCGAGGAGTAGTAATGGAAGAGGGAATTATTGGAAGTGAGAGGAAATTAACCGAAGAGGAAGTAGAGTAAGTGAGAAAATAAGTGGAGAAAAAAAGTAGTGAAATAGTGGGAAAATGAAGTTTGTGTAAGCAGAAGAAATGGTTAGAAAGTGAGGAGGGGAAGTAGGTGAAATTATTGGATGTGTGGGGCTAGTAAAGAGAGGGGGAAGTAGAAATGGAAGAAGTTCATGAATGGAGAGGAAATGAAAGGTGAAGTGATTGTTGGGAAAGTAGGAGGATTAGGGGATGGGAAAAAGGGAGCGGGAAGTTTATAAGACTTGATAAATGTCTTAATAATATGATTGCGAAACCCTTTTTTCTAAGAGCACGGCGCCTACTTTCTCTAATTTTTTTATTGAAGATATCGCTGCCAGATCTGGCTGCTTTATTTTTAATTTCTCAACTAAAAAAATTGACCTTAAATTTCCAGGTATATACCGTAGTCGACGAGATGTTCTTAGCTGGAGAAATTAGGGAAACCAGTCAAACCAAAGTCCTAAAACAGTTATTAATGCTCAACTCTTTAGAATAATCCAAGATATTCGCCATTCCAATAGATATCTTAATAAGTAAGTTGTCTCCAGACTTTTTGTTACATGTTACAAAACAAAAGTTGATGGGATAAAAAAATGATTTATTTACCTGCGAAAGAAGTAAAAATATATATTGTTAGAATTCTCTCATCGTTGATAGAAATACTTGTACTGTATCGAAAAACTCGACGTGACCAAAATAATGTAATAATTCGCGAATAAAAATTTAAAAAATTATAGCAATTTCTCTGTACAAAAAATGTGACGCGTTCACAGTTTAACTGCAATTATAATACTCATCTCAGTTCTTTTTTGCTATAAAATAATACTGAAAAGACATTTTTTTAAGACAGTTTATGGTGATGTTTTGTTACACTTTGGTTTAAAAATGCCTTTAGTAATAAATACCCTGAATCTCTAAGTTTTGTTATTTATTATACTTTTAGTCACTTTTTTTTCTTGTTAATGTTTAACTGAAATTCAAATTTTTTCTGAATCGGTGGCGCTGTCGAAGCTTTCTAATATGTTCTAAGATTCGACAAAGAAGAAGTATTGAAGTGATAAGATGGCAGTGTTTTGAATCTCAAACTGCCAAGTGTTGACGTGAGAATAGTGAAAACTGTGTTTTTAGTGGACAGTTAATCTAATATTTATAAAAGGAAGTGATTTTCTGTTAAATAACTTCTTTGTATGTGTGGTTTTGTACCTGCATAATACGCATTATGCGCTTTATACGCGAAAGTGCGTGCTTAGCGCTTGAAGTGTTGAGGTGCGGTGTTTTAGTGAAAATAGTGATGTGTTTTTGCACTTTACTGTCTTCGAATGGTTTAAGCAAGCGGAAGACAGAGGTGATTCAGTATTTGGACAGATTATTCAAGAGAAACCTCTCCTTCTTAAGGAGATGCTCGACGGCCCGCAAACGTTTCAAGTACATGAGCAGGAATCATATTTGTTTTAACGTGTAACAGCAATCTTTCTTCCCCGTTTCCGTTAAATATTTAGTTTACCCTTGTCTGCGTATTAGAAACAAAAATTTCACAATATTTTTTATACACAGTGAAATCCGCCGGAAACGGTTCATACACCCCTGACTGAGAGCCTGGATTTTATGTTACCGTCAGTCCCAAAATTGACATTAAATCCAGGTTTGGCTATATTTTGTTGAAAAGTCGTATTCTTTTGTGGAAATATCAACTTTTTAGGTAGAAATTTAGCTCCTTTGATAGAAAATTAATTTTTGTTTGTTAAAAATGCAGCCATTTGGTAGAAAACCCAACTGTCTTGGTTAAAAAGTTACCTTTCTTTTAAAAAATTATCTGTTTGAGATTACACTTTTAAACGTAAAATATTAACTCATTTACTGAAAATTGATTTCTTTTAGTAGAAATTGAATCTTTTTTGTTCAAAAATTCAACGGTTTTGTTAAAAATTTGGCTTTTTTAGTCGCAAATAAACTTTTTTGTAGAAAGTTCATCCCTTTTTTGGTAAAAATTTGATCTGTTTTGGTTAAAAATGCAAATCTATCATTTCGTTTTTTTTTTTATTTGATAATACATCATTTTAATTGGAACTCCATCTTTGGTTACAAATTTAACTCTTTTGTTGAAAATTTGTTTATTTTATTAAAAATTAATTTTTCAAAAATAAACTTAACTATTTCACTTTTTGTTTAAAATTTTTACTTTTTAGTAGAAATTTCAACTATTTGATTGAGAATTCATGTATTTTCTCTGGAAAATTAATTTTTTTTTTTGCAAATTAATATTATTGGTTAAAAATTAATTTTCCTGATTAAAAAATAAGTTATAGGTAGAAATTGCATCTTTTTTTTTGTAAAAATAGTCAAAGTTTGTTTGAAATTTATTAATCTGTTTTGGTTTTGGACTAAACTATTTTGTTGAATATATACGTCTTTTTTAGTTGAAATATTTGGACTATTTCTTTTTTCGTCGCCAATTCATCTTTTTGATTGAAAATTCAACTCATTCGTTATAAAGAATTTTTATGGTTTAAAATTACTTTCGTCAACAATTAAAAATTTAAATATTCCATTTTTAGTTGAAAATTTGCATTTTTAGTAGAAAATTCAACTATTTGGTTGAGAATTCTTGAATTTTTATCAAATTCGTCTATTCGGTAGAAAACTAATCTCCTTCTTTGAAATTTGTTTCGTTTAAAACTTTTTTTTGAAAATTCATGTATTTGATTGAAAAATTGTTTTTTTGGTAAAAAATGTATCTTATTGTTAAGAATTAATCTTTTTGCTAAAAAAATTTCTTAACTAAATTGTCAACCAAAAAGATTAATTTTCACAAAATAAAAAGCCTTAAACTATCATTCTTATGAAAATTCAAATAATGTTTACTTTATATTTTTAAAATAAATTTTAGCTTTCATTTTGTAAACATTTAATTTATTAGCCATATTTTAAAATAATTTTTAAAAATCCAAAAATATTATGTACATATAATTTTGAAAATTTAATTTAGATACTTATTTCACAATATCACAAATTTTTAAAAAAGTATATAATTTTAATAGAGTTATTTTAAATAAAAGATTAATTAAAAATACACTATTATTTGTATTGACACATTCAAATAATTATTATTAGTTTATATTTTTCTAAAAACTTGAAGTATTATTAATTACAATTATAAACTCGTTTTTAATGTTTGTGATTTTGTGAAATGAGTATCTAAATTCAATTTTCAAAATTATATGTATATACATTTTAATTTGTTTTAAATTAGTTAAATTAAAAATTAAATGCATACAAAATTCATTAAAAAATTTTTAGCCAAAAATTATGTCAATTTATTAATTAAAATAATATTTTGATGCTTTTTATGTTGTAAACTTATTAATTAATTATTAAATGATACTATTATAACCTACATTTTCTGGAAATAGCTTAAAGGGTTATTAATGCATCAAATTTTCAGAAAAGAAGTACAAATTAATTAAAAAAATATAAAGTGGAAATGAGTTGAATGTTTTGATAAAAATTATAGCTTAATCCTTTTTATTTTGTAAACTGATTAATCAATTTGTTCATAATAATTTGTATAATAAAGTTTATTTTTATTTAAAGTAACCATATTCCAATTACATAATTTTTTTAATCTTTCTGATGTTGTGAAATGAGTATTTAAATTTAACTTTCTAAATTATATGTAAATATGTTTTAATTTTTTTCTGAAATTAATATAAAAGATATCTGATCAATCAAAAGTTCCGAAATAAAAGTTAAAATGAAATAAAAATTTAGATTAAAAATTATATAAATGTTTCAATGAAAATGATCATTTAATGCTTTTTATGCTGATTAATTTTTTTTTGAGATCTTGCAATTGAATATTGGCTATAATTTGTACAATAAAAGTTAATTTTCTGTTTAAAATATCTCTATTCCAAGTATATAATTTTTATAAATTTTGCGATGTTGTGAAATAGGTATCTGAATTAAATTATAAATTATAATTGAATATTGGCTATTATTCGTACAATAAAAGTTTATTTTTTGTTTAAAATACTTTTATCAAAATTATATTATCTTTGTAAATGTTGGTGATGCTGTGAAATGAGTATCTAAATTCAATTTTCAAAATTATATGTACATACATTATAATATTTCTATGATTAGTATAAAAGATTATTCATAAATTAAATGTATACGAAATTTAATTTCAAATTTTTAGAAAAAAATAAATTAATAATTATTTTAATGCATCAATGAAAAAAATATTTTGATGCTTTTTATTTTTTAAACTGATTAATTAATTATCAACTGATTCTATTATAACTTACATTTACGGCAACTATTTTAAAAGGTAACATGATTCAAATTTTCAGAAATACATGTTCAAATTTATAAAAAAAAAGTGAAAATTATTTGAATGTTTTGATAAAAAATAATAATTTAATTCTTTTTATTTTGGAAACTGATTAGTTAATTTTTTTCATAATACATGTTGAAATAAATGAAGATTAAATTTTTTTCCAAAGTAACCTAAATTAATTATTAACTTAAATGTTATCTAATTCAATATTGAATCTAATTTGAATAATGAAACTTTATTTTTATTCAAAATACCCCTATTCCAATTACATAATTTAAAAAATGTTCCCAATGTCGTGAAGTGAGTGTTTAGATTTAATTTTCTAAATTATATTTAAATATGTTTTAATTCTTAATATGTTTTGAAGTTCAAAATTATAAAAAAAATAAAGTTATATAATTAAATATTTGATATTCCAATTACATAATTTTTCAAATGTTTCTAATGTTGTGAAATGAGTATTTGAATTTAATTTTTAAATTGTATGTAAATATGTTTTAATTTTTTTCTAAAATTAGTATAAAACGTACCTAATCAATCAAAATTTCATAAATAAAAGTTAAAGTTAAATAAAAATGTAGAGTAAATTGATTCAAATTTTTACATGAAAATGATAGTTTAATACTTTTTATGATAATTAATTTCTTTTAACAATATTGGGTTACATAGAGATTCAATTTAATTTTTTTCTATTAAGTAACATAAATTATTTATTCTAAGATTATGCAATTAAATATTTGCTATCATTTGTATAATAAAAGTTTATTTTTTGTTTAAAATATATTTATTCCAAGTATGTAATTTTTATAAATGTTTGCGATGTTGTGAAATAAGTATTTGAATGTAATTTTCAAAATTGTATGTAAATATGTTTGAATTTTTTTGTAAAATTAGTATAAAACGTACCTAATCAATCAAAACTTCATAAATAAAAATAAAAATTAAATAATAATGTTGAGTAAATTGATTCAAATTTTTTAATGAAAATGATAGTTTAATGCTTTTTATGATAATTAATTTTTTTAACAATATTAGGTTACATGCAGATTCAATTTAAATTTTCTCTATCAAGTAACATAAATTATTTACTTTAAGATTATGTAATTAAATATTGGCTATAGTTTTTATAATAAAAGATTATTTTTCCTGCAAAATATCTCTATTCCAAGTATATAATTTTTATAAATGTTTGGGATAAGAAATTAGTATTTTAATTAAATTATAAATTATAATTGAATATTGGCTATTATTCATAAAATAAAAGTTTAGTTTTTGTTTAAAATACATTTATTACAATTATATAATTTTTCTAAATGTTGGCGATGTTGTGAAATGAGTATCTGAATTAAATTATTAATTATAATTGAATATTGGCTCTTATTCGTACAATTAAAGTTTCTTTTTTGTTTAAAATACATTTATCACAATTATATCATTTTTCTAAATGTTCGTGGTGTTGTGAAATGAGTATTTAAATTTAATTTTTAAAATTATATTTACATACATTTTAATTTTTCAAAAATAAGTTTAAAAGGTTATTCATAAATTAAATGTATAAAAAATTCAACTTCAAATTTTTAAAAAAAAATTAAGTAAAAATTATATGAATGTCTCAATGAAAATAATAGTTTTATTCTTTTTATGTTATAAACTGATCAAATAATTATTAACTGATTCATTAAAATTTAAATTTTCTGAAATTAGTTTAAAAGTTTATTAATAAATCACATAAATTATTTATTTTAAGATTATGTAATTGCATATTGTTTATAATTTGTATGATAATAGTTTATTTTTTGTTTAATATATCTCTATTGGAATTAAATAATTTTTGTTAATTTTTTGTGAAATGAGAATATGAATTAAATTATAAATTATTATTGAATATTTGCTATTATTCGTAAATTAAAAGTTTAGTTTTTGTTTAAAATAAATTTATTACAATTATATATTTTTTTAATGTTGGCGATGTTGTGAAATAAGTATCTAAATTCAATTTTCAAAATTATATTCACGTAGGTACATTCTAATTTTTCTAAAATTAGTTTAAAAGATTATTAAAAAATTAATGTATACAAAATTAATTTTTAAATTTTTAGAAAAAAATAAAGTAAAATTTTTTTGAATGTTTCAATGGAAATTATAATTTAATACTTTTTATGTCGTGAACAGATCAATTAATTATTTGCTTCTTAATTTTTTTAACCATATTAGGTTACATTCAGATTGAATTTTAATTTTCTCTATCACATACCATAAATTATTGGCTATAATTTGTATAACGAAAGTTTATTTTCGTTTAAAACAGATCTATTCCAAGTACATAATTTTGGTAAATTATTGTGATGTTCTGAAATAAGTATCTACATTAAATTATAAATTGTAATCGAATATTGGCTATTATTTGTAAAATACAAGTTTATTTTTTGTTTAAAATACATTTATTACAATTATATAATTTTTCTAAATGTTGGCGATGTTGTGAAATGAGTATCTGAATTAAATTTTCAAAACTATACCTAAATGTTTTAATTTTTTCGAAAATTAGTATAAAAGGTTAGTAATACTTCTAATTTTCAAAAAATGAAATTTCAAGTTTAACAAATATATATAAATTAAAAATTATTTCAGTGTTTAATCAAAATAATTGTTGAAGGATTTTTCTGTTTTTTTTTTTTTTTTTTTTAGATTAAATTAGTGACTTTTCCCACTGTGGTTGAATTTAAAATACACAATGAAGTATTTACTTGGAGTAAATAATTTTCACTCTTTCGAGTTTGAAGAGAATTTATGTTCGGGCCTGTGATATAAGTACACACACAAATGAATGTGGGGAGGAGCAGAGTAGCCACGAGTAGTAATAAAACTACAACCAACGTACTCGCCTCCAATGAAGTGGCGCCATTCGACGAATCTTTAATTAAATCGCTCGACAGCTTGCGAACTAAGTAAATAAAATTTTATGCTTTTTTTTTCTCCAAAAGAAACCGACGATCGTAAAGCTCCTGCGTTCGAATAATTCTTTAAAAATAGTTTTTTTTTTTAATTTCTTTAAATATAAAAAATATTTATGGTTGTCTCGAATTCGGGGTGATGGAGACTCCACATAATATGTGACACTTCTCAGATCAAATTTTTTTATTGCTGTTATGTTTTTTTTTAGCAAAAATATTTAATTTTTTATTAATATTTGAGTTTTTGATAGAAAAGACGAATTTTTAAATAGGAAGAATAATTTTTTTAATCAAAAATAGACGGATTGTCGTGAAATTTGAAACAAATGGTTGAATTTTCAATTAAACAAAATAATGTTTCAAAACTGATTATTAATTTTCAATAAAATATTTGCATTTTGCACCAAAAAAAGGAAATTTCAATGTTAAAAATTAGTTTAAAAAATATGAATTTTCAACCAGAAAATAAATTTTCTGCACAAAAAAACACAAATTTAAAAAAAACATGAATTTTCAATCAAATAGTTTATTTCTTAAAAAACAGACTATTAATTTTTAACCAAACATTTGCACTTTTAAACAAAAGAGATTAAATTTCTACCAAGAGATGAATTTTCGATAAAAAAAGATGAAATTTCAACCAAAACCATGAATTTAAAAAAAAATTATCAATCTGCAATTTTCAACGAAAAAAGACAAGTTTTTAACGAACAAGATTCATTTTCTTGCAAATAAATGAATTTATTTAGAAATTATTTAAATTTTTGAAATAAAAAGTCGAATCTGTTAGAAAACATTTTACTTCTAAACCTCACAAAAAATGAAATAGTTAAATTTTTTGTTTAAAAAACGATTTAAAGAAAAATCCAAAAAAAGAAATTCTACTAAAAAAACTTCGTTTTTACGAAGTAGTTTAATCCTCAACCAAAATGATTAATTTTTAACAAGCATGATTATTTTTTTATCCAAATAGATAAATTTTAAACAAGTTAGATAAATTTTCTACAACAAAAAATGGAATAGCTGCATTTTCAGATAAAAAATTCATTTTTAGCCACAAAAAAAAATTTTAAACAGAATAGTTCAATTTTTTGAGTAAATGGTTTAATATTTGACCAAAAATTCGAATTACATAAAAAAAGTAATTTTCATCCAACTAGTTTATCAATGATTGAAGTTTCAAGAATTATCCAAAGAAGAATTTCCTTTTTCAATTAATTATTTTAGTTAAAAAATAACTTCTTTGATTGTTACAACTATTTTCTATTTTTTTTATTGAAAATGAAACATTTTTGTAGAAAATTCGCTTTTTCTTTGGTTCGAATATCAACTTTTTAACAATAATTGAACTGTTTCATTTATAGTTCAAAATTTATCTTTTTCAGTTGATAATTCAACTATTGCATTTCAAATTATTTATTTTTTTTAAATTTGAATTTTGCTAGACAATGAAACTTTTTGGTTGAAAACTCAGTTCTTTGGTCGAAAACTTAAATATTTGTTTGTTTTGTTTGAAAACTAATTTATTATCGAAAATGTATTCCATTTTTGGTCAAAAAAATAATTTTTCAGTTGAAAATTCGACTAGGATTAAAATTTATAATAATTCTGTTAAAAGTTTGACTGCAGAAAATTACTCTTCTTTGTTGAAAATTCATCTTTTTAATAAAAAATTCATTTTTTGGTTTGGTGGTTTATCATTTTTGTTGGAATTTCATTTCTTTGATTGAAAATTTAACTAGTTTTTTTTTATTGAAAAAAATGTAACTAAAAATTTAATTATTACTTTTTCAGTTGAAAATGTATCGTTTTTTACTTGAAAATTGAAATATTTAATTGCATATTATTTTTTCTCTTAATTCAACTTTTCTTATAGAAAATGACTTTTTTTTTTTGAAAATTCAACAATATTTAATTGAAAATGCTTTTTTTTGGTCAAAAGTTCATTTCTGAACTGAAAATTTAACGATTCCTTTTTTGTATAAAAATTTATCTTTCTTACTTAAAATATCTTTTTTTTAATTATTTTTTTTAGGAAGAAAATTAATCCTTTCAGTTGCCAAATCAACTTTTGGCTTAAAAATTCATTTTTTATGAAGCATAGAGAAAGCTAAAAATTTAAATTAAAAAAAAGAACTAGACAATCTGTGCTGGGTTATGGAAACCTAAAAATCCGTATTTAGTAGGGTTTTGTTAAAACATTATATATTTGTTTGAAAATTCAATTAATTTGTTGATAATTTAAAAAATTGTTTAAAAATCATCCATTTTGGTTGAAAATTCAACGGTTGCAGATTCATCTATTTTTTTTTAAATTCAACTTTTGAAAATTGGACTATTTTGGTAGAAAATTGAACCGTTCAAAATCATTTGTTTAAAAATTTAACTATTTTGTTGAAAATACAACTATTTGGTCTAAAATTAATTATTTTTGGTTGAAAAATCTACTCTTATATTTTTTATTTTGAATTACACTTTTTTGTTTGAAAGTTTTATTTTTTGTTGTTTGAAAATTTAACTATTGGGTTGAAAATTCATCAATTTAGTTGAATTTTTTTCTTTCTTGACTGAAAAATCGTTCTTGGTAAAGGATTGAACTATTTCTCTGAAAATTTGCCTCTTTTTAGTTGAATTTGATTGGGTTTGGTTGAAAATTGAAATATTTTATTATAAGTAATTTTTTTCTTCATCAAAATTAACCTTTCAAAATGAAAATGTATCTTTTATTTTTTGTTTTAGATCTACATTTAAAAAAATAAATAAAATAAAATCTCATTTTTCTTTCCTCTTTTTTTATTTTTGTCTGAAATTTTTTTCTAAATAAAAAAAGTTTTTTGGATTTCAATAGAAACATTTTTGTTTGTTCGTTCTGGTCCAAATTTAGTCGTTGGATTCTTGTTTTTTTATATTTTTTTTATTTTCAGTTAATTTATTTGTTTTGTAGAGAATTTTTTTCTTTATTGACTGGAAAATCTTTCTCTGTAGAAAATGTAACCCTTTTGTTGAAAATTAGATTGTTTTTATTCGTCTTTCTGTTTCGAAAATTTATTTTTTCTAGTAGAAATTTCATATTTTTTGGTTAAAAACGCAAAAACTTAGTTTAAAATTAACTATTTTATTTAAAAAAAAATTTTACCAATGGAGTGAAGGAGTAGGATCTTTTTTCAAGCAATAATTTCAAATTAACAATTTTGTTAAAAATTGTTTTTTTTTTAATAAAAATTAATTATTTTAGTTGAAATTATACTTCTTTGGGTGAAAATTTAAGTATTACATTAAAAATGGTTGTGTTTTTTTTATTTAAAATTAATCATTTTAGTTGAAAATATATTTCTTTTGTTGAAAATCCATTTTTTGTTGACGAAAATTATCTTTAACTTTGTAAGTTAATCTTCTTATTTAAAAATTCTTCTTTTCTGTTATTAATACAAGTATTCCAAATATTAATTATTAAATATTTATCATTTTAGCTAAAAATTTATCTTTTAGTTATTTTATTGAAAACTTCTTTTTTCTTTACATAAAAAGGAATTTTTTTGCTGAAGATATATTTCTTCTTTGGTTGAAAATTATTATTTGAACTGAAAATGTAACTATTATTCCAGTTGAATATTTCATAATTTTATTTAAAAATTCATCTCTTCGGTCGAACATTAGTTTTTTTAACTTTAAATTTAATTATTGAAGTTTTGGTTAACAATTTATCTTTGTTAGTAAAAATTAATTTGTCGTTGTTGAAAATACAACCATTTCGGTTAAAGATTCATTGTTTCAGTTCAAAAATAATCTTTTTGATTTAAAATTCAACTATTCCAGTTGAAGGTTTCTAATTTTAGTAAAAAATTTATCACTTAGGTTGTAAATGTATATACTTAATTAGAAATCCGCTATTGTTATAAATAAAAATTAATTTTTTTAACTAAAAGTTTAACTACTCCATTTTTTGTTAAGAACTGATTTCTTGTTGATGAAAATTGACGTATTTCTTTCAAAATTAATTAATTTTGCCATTTTTTTTGTTCTGTTGTGTTAAAAGATATTTAGAATGAACGTCATGAATTAAAACAAATGTGTTTTTTTTTGTATTTCTAATTAAAATTTGTTTTGATTAAAAAGTCATTTTTTTTGTTGAAAATTTATTATTACTCTTCAAAATTCAACTGTTAAAAATTATGTTTTAAAATTGAAAATGACTTATTTCAGTTGAAAATTCACTTCTCTGGTTGAAGATTGAATTATTTTCTTAAAAGTTAATTTATTCTTTATGAAAATTAAGCTTTTAAAATGAAAATGTATCTTCTATTTTTGGCTGCAGATGTAAATTAAAAAAATACAATCTCTTTTTTTTCCTCTTTTTTATTTTGGTCCTACATTTTTTTTATAAACAAAAAATTTTTTAGATTGCAATAGGAGCATTTTTTATTTATTCGTTGTGGTCCAAATTTGGTCCTTGGATTCTTGTTTTTTTTTTTTCAGTACATTTTCAGACTTTTTTTTAGTCAAAAATCGTCTATTATATTTTTAAAAATAATACAAAAAAATGTGCTTAACTGCGGTGAGGATTAAAAAAAACCGTATTTTTAAGAAAATATTTTAGCTCTAAAATGAGATTATGATGATTATAAAATTTTAATCTTGATCAGCCCATCTTAAATTTTTTAATGCAGATTATCAAGCAGAGACTGAAAAGATGGGTTTTTCTCTCTAAAAAGTGTCAGAAATAAAATTGATGTTATAAAATAGAATGAAATTTTGACACATAAGTGCTTGTAATATTATGAGAGAATACAAGAGAGGCGCATCGAGGCGAAGCGATGCGCGGTATCAGTGCAGGGGTCACTTAACATACAAGTATTCTACTCACCCGAACGATAACCCGAGATAACCCCTTCTCCCAAATATTCTACATAGCACATTTTTATTAACGTTTTACATTTCTCAGACACTCCCTATTTCATACTCATCATGTATTTTCTCTAAATCAGACGATTCCGTTTCTAAGGAAAATACCAATAAATTCCAATCAATTATAATTTATTCGTTCGATCGCGAATTCTTGGGATTATATCGAAACTAGAACAATCAGGGAACATCCACATATTAAGTGATGTTCTTTGTAGTGATTCTTGAAGAAGAAGAAGAAAAATTCCTCTTGTGACAATTTAGTTACAACCCCCCCTCCCCCCTCCCCCCTCCAAACCTTCGAAATGCCATGTGACACTGACCCTCCTCCTATTTTTCAATACGAGGTATAAATGGAATTTAATACATAGGCAAAATTTAAAAAAAATAAATAGAAGTTTATCATTAATTTGTAAAATAAAAAATTCAAAGTACGTGGCTTGATAACATTTTCTATTCTTTTACCAAATAGTTGAATTTTTAACTAATAACGATACATTTTGAACCAAAAATGAAATAGTTTCACTTTCAACCAAAATAATGAGTTTATATACAAAAAGACAAATTTTCGAAAAAATACATGAATTTTCAAATAATTATTTAATTTCTAACTAGAAAAGGTAAAATCTCTACTAAAAGAAAACGAAATTGTCAAATTTTCAACTAAAAAAATTAATTTTCAACTAAAAATTGAATAGTTAAATTTTCAAATTAAAAAAATTGAATTTTCAACAATATATACGATTTGCGACAACATGAATCAATATTCAACTAAAAAAATAAACATTTTTAACGAAAAATGGAGTGCACCAAGCTCTCGCTTTCAGTCACCCCGTTCTCGGCCTTCCTAGAACTGCTGGCTCTCGCAGTTTCTCAGAGGAGTAGAGCGAGAGCGGTTGCTACATTATATATATATTCCAATTGGAAACGAGTCAGGCGGCCCTCACTGTTAACGTTTCTATCCCCCCGAAATCAGTCCAACGCCATTTGAAAGCAACCCCCAACACTTGACTGAAAGCGAAAGTTTGGTGTAGTTAAATTTTCTGTTAAAAAAATTATTTTCTAGTCAAAGAAAGCGAATTTTTCAACACAATAATTGCATTTTCAGCCATAGAAATCAATTCTCAACTAAAGTAATGAATCTTGAATCAAACTATTTTTTTGACAAAGTAGTATAACTTTGAACCAAGAAAACTAACTTTTAATGGAAAATTAAATAGTTGATATTCCAACCTAAAAATATTTTTATTTTAAATGAAAAACAGTCGAATTGGAACAAAAAAGACCAAATTTATATTCATTATTTAATTTTAAAGTTAAGAATATAATTTCTTTTAAATTTCAACAAAATAGTTCAATTTTATTGAGAAAAAATTAATTTTCAAATACCAAAAATTTGTAACCAAAAATGAAATAGTTTGCGTTTTAGTTTAAAAAATTCTAATTTTTAACAAAAAAAATGGAGAATTGAACAAGTCACTTAAATTTTCAACCAAAAATAATGAATTTTCATCCAAAAACATGAACTTTCAAAGTTCAGAATTTAATTTGTTTAAATTTCAACAAAATAGTTCAATTTTATTGAGAAAAAATTAATTTTCAAATACCAAAAATTTGTAACCAAAAATGAAATAGTTTGCGTTTCAGTTTAAAAAAAAACAACTAATTTTGAACAAAAAAAATGGAGAATTTAACAAGTCACTTAAATTTTCAATCAAACATAATGAATTTTCATCCAAAAACATTAATTGTTTGAGCATCAAGATTAATTTCCAACCAAAAGTGACGCATTTAAAAAAAAAAGACATTAGTTTTCATCCGAATGGTTGATTTTTAAACTAAATTAGGCGAATTTTTACCAAAAAATGGACAATTCAAAGTTTCAGTTAATCAATTTTTAAACAAAAAAATTGATTTTCACCAAAATAGTTTATTTTGATTAAAAAAAAAAATTTTAATTAAAAGCCGTTGAATTCAACAAATTTTTTTTAGAAATTATGGTTTGTTTCTGGTTGGTTTCGTCACGCTGCGCTGGTCGGATCCCGGTCGTGTGTACCCAGTCGGATCTCGACCGGGTTACCCGATCGGATCCCGGATACAAATAGGGTAACCCGGCCGGAATCCGACCAGTTTTTGACTGGGCTCCTCGACCGAATTTTACTGGAGCCTTTTTACCACGGCGAACATATTCTATCCAGTGGGCACACAATTTAGCGACGTTTTTACGATATCCTTACGACATCTTTACGACATCCTATGTCCATGTCGTTTCGGTGTCTTTGCATTATCGTAAAGACATCGTCAAATCATACGTCTTATTTACCATATCGTAAAGACACCTTAACGACATAAACATAGGATGTGGTAAAGTTGTCGTAAAGATGTCGTAACGATGTCGTAAAGACGTCGCCAAACGTTGTGCCCACTGGGTACCAACTGGTAGAGATAAGAATCTTTGACAGCACTTATTTCCACCTGTAAAAAGATGTTGGAATTTCAATTTAAGAACTGCATTCATAATAATAAATATATTAACTACAAACATTGATTCAATGTAAGTACTAAAATATAGGTTACGATTCTTAAGTTTCTGTAAGAAATTAAAGTTAAATTACATAACAAATTTACCGTCAGCATAACTTAGTTTGCATAGGTTTTTTTTTTTTACAAGAGATTAAATAAATTTCAGGGGTTTCACGTGACATCCTAACCTCTGAAACCGATTTAGAAAATTGATTTAACATAAACGTTGAATAATATTAATAATGCTTACTTATTAACAAAATAATTCACTTACCTTTAAAAATATCCGCTTGCTCCAGAAAATTGGATACAATTTTGTGAAATTTAACAAATTTCTTAACGGATAACCTGGCGTCCACCGACGGTTTACTGCGTTTTTAGCATTAAAGACTCCGGAAATGGCCGAATCGTTATTACGTGCAAGCATGATAACGTAATTCAAAACCTCGTTCGAAAAAGTTATTTCTCTTCTTATTAGGTTTTTTGCTTATTCAAGATAATATATAAATACATTAAAAATAAGCAAAAATCGTATCACAAAAAAATAAGTATAATTTCACTGGGAAACTATGTTTGAAAATAAAAAAGAAGTTGGTCAACGATTTCGCAGTCATGGCAAGTCTGGGAACCGCAGAACCAAAAGTGGGAAACCATATCATTAAAATTAGTTTAATTTTTCTTTCATAATTGATAAAAAGAAACACCTAAGACACAAAAAATTGGTCTTTCTCCTGTCAAATATTTACAAACGACCCACTTGCGGCAGTCGTTTGTGGATATTTCTTAAGACGTTTTTAAGGTTATGATACTTCTATTATGCACCATTTTTGGTCCGACTGGGTCCAGTGGGAACTCGGTCAGATCCCGGCCGGGTAATTAACAAAATAGTATCCCGGTTGGACCCGGTCATATTCTGACCAGAAACCTTCTTCTGGTCGGGTCAAACCGGGCTATTTGTACACGGGAAAGGACAAATTTTCAACAAATCATATAATTTTTCAAATTGAAAGAAGATCAGTTTTTAACAAAAAGGAAAGCAAATAGCAAATGAAACACAAATTTTCAACAAAACAGTTCAATTTCCAACAAAAGGGAAAAAAACTTCAACTGATACAATTTTAATTAAAAGCAGTTGAATATAACAAAGAAAAATACGATTCTTCTATAAAACAGTTGGTTTTTAATTTGAAAATATGGTTGTTTCTATTTTTTGTTATAAAAAAAAAACTTTTAAAAATATGTACTTTAAATCGTTCCTTCAGTAAACAATAATGTTGCGTTTGCAAAATTCAAAAATATGCAAGAGAATAAAAAGATGTTCTTCAAATTCCCAGGAAAATTTCAAAATCACTTTTTATTTACAAAAAAATTGAAAAAGATTTCAAAACATTTTGAATGATTTCTTAAAATTTCAAAAACGAATGTGAAAGATTTTATAGCAAAATTTTCAATTCAGTAAGATTGAAAAATAAAAAAAAATAGAATAATTTTAAGAGACGTTTGGAAGCTTAGGTAGGATTAAAAAATAATTTAAAACTTGAATAGGTTTTAAAATATTGTTAACAAGATGTAGATGCTTAAAGTTTGCGAACAAAAAGTTTAGAAGTGTTTTAAAATTTAGGAAAGTTTTCATGAGAATGAAAAAATGCCTTTATAATCATTTGAAAAGTTCAAATTATTTTGCATTCAAAGCAATTAGTTTTAAGTGACAATAAAAAAAAATTTAACATTTAAAAAAATCTTAATATTGTAAAAAAAGAATTTAAAAAAAATTAATGTAGACTTTGGAAGATTTAAAAAAAGAGTTTTTTACAAAGAATTTTGAATAGTTTAGAGAGATTAAAAAAATTTGGTAAGATTTCTGGTAAAATTTCGGAATTTCAAGTGAATTTTTTAATTTGAACACTTTTTTAAAAAAGTTTAAAAACTCTCAATTTTGCAAGATTACAAAATGTTAGAAATAATTCTAGTAAGTTTAAGAAATATTTTGAAGTTTTGAAAAGATTCGAAAATGATTAATAACTTGAGAAGATTGTAGAAATGTTCACACAAAATGTAGATTTTTGAAGATTACGAACAAAAACTTTAGAAATTTTTAAATAATTTTGAATGAATTCAAGATAATGAAAAATGTTTATGTGAAAATTTCTAATAACTTTTTACTTAATATAAATTAATTGCATGAAAAAAATTAAAGAGGGTTTTTAAACATTTGATCCAAAATTGTCAAAAAAAGAATCTGGAGGATTTTAAAGTAAAATAAGTTCAGAAGATACCTAGAACTTTTAAAAATAATTAAAAACTTATAAACATTATTTAAATAAATGGTTTTAATGCAGATTTTAGAACATGTTTAAAGCAAAAGCTTTTTAGGAATTTTGAATAGATCCAAAAGAATAACCAATTTTGTTAATCATTTGAAAGGACATTTTGAAAATTTTCAATGAAAGAATTCAAACAAAATTTATTTCCACAAGTACTAAATATCTTTTAAAAACTCGATTAAATTTTTCTTATTTTGTTAAATGCTATAAATTAAATATAAATGTTCTTTGATATTTTCTAGATTATTTTAAGATTCATTTGAAATATTCAAAAATCTTTTTGATTTTGTCAAGAATCTTTGGAAAATTAAATTTATTTGTTTTTTTATTAATTTTACTGCATTTAATCGAAGCAATTTTAAAGTATAACAATTATGACCAATGTAAGACCCACATGGGCCCTACAGTAGTTTTAACATTTATTGTCCTGCATTTAAAATTTTTTGAACATTAAGTTTAATTTAAAATTATTGCCTTTTATAAAAAATTAACATATTACCATATACAGAACGTCTTTTTCCAAAAATAATAAGTTTAAAATAAAAGAAATTTTATTTGATAATTATTACTTTTAATTAAAAACGCTTTTTATAGAATGGCGTTTATTCTCTATGATAAAAGAAAAAAGAATACGATTAGGTGGTTTTAACCTCAAAAACGCCACATGAGAAAAACACGTACGTATTAAGTCGAACAAATAACACCTTCTTTTTGGAAAAAAAACTTAAATCGTACTTCTTAATTTTCAAAATGTTAATAATGAATTACAAAATAAATCGCAAATCCGCAAATAAACAAAGTTGTATGCGTACTTTGTTAACGTGTGTGCTGACGTACGCGAAATGGCGTCGAACGGAATCATTAGGTCATGGAACATAAAATCCGGAATCGAACCGGATCGAGAATCTAGTTAGCCAATGAAATGACAGGAAGGACTACGTTTGGCGCGAAAATACAATTGAAATGTATATTTCCTCCAATTCAAGGTTTACAGAACAAAATAAAATATAAAAAATGAACTGGTGAAATGTTTAGAATTTAAATTATTTATACATTACGAGGGCCCAACTAGGCGTTTCCACAGTGGGCCACTCAGCAATTTCCACATGTGAGTCGTGATTTTAACTTGCAATTTAATATGAAAAATCATTTTTAATAACTGTTGTATTTCTCAATATTCCGAGTGACATTTCTATTAATCAATGGGAATTTTATTCAAAAAATCTATATTTTTTAAATTGCCCGAATCATATTATTTATTGTTTGTTTACTTTAACTAATGCTTTTTTTTAAATTAAGTTTTTATACGTCATCTTCGTTATGCTTGATTTTTGAGTTATAAAATAAAGGACGTGAAAAAATTCACTTTTTCGCTAAGTAACGTAACTGCAGTTACTCAAAAAAGTAACTCGCCCAACACTGATCTAAAATCAAAAGTCTAAAGCTAAACGGTAATGGAGAAGATGGCAGGAACGAGAGCGACATTCGCGAACCGCGAGAACATGGACAGGGGCGTTCCGCCTTGCAAACTTGGAATATAGCTAATGTGTCTCTGTTTTTTTGGTCTTTTGGTCTTTTGGTTTTCGGTCTTCCCCCTCGAACCCCTTTCCTAAGACAGAAGCGTCCCGGGTCTTTTCGCTTCCTTCGCCGCCGTCGAGAGGAAAAGAAGAAAAGAAGGAAATAGATTAAAACTTGAACCCGCCAACGGTGGAGTCGCAAAGAGACTCTGAGCATCTGCTGCATGCTCGGTGCGAACTGCGAGGACACATGAGAGACGCCGACGCGAGTGTCGGGGTCGCGAAGCTATTTGTACCCCGAATAGAAAGAGGGACTTGTGACCGACAAGAGGTGAAGAGCTCAAGAGCTCAAGAGTTGAAGAGAGAAAATCAGAAGCTGTAGAGTAGAGAAGAACCTCAAGACTTTCTTAATTATCCACTCCGCCCCTTCCGCTCACTTTCTTTTTGCCAAGCCTATCTGGAAATGGGCTTCGCGCACTCTTGCAATCACGAATTTCAAAAAACGTGGATCTCACGAGTCAGTTTGAGTATCCTAGTCGGGCTTATCCCGTATCTCAGTCAACTTTACCCCACGGACTGGTCGACTTTACCCTGTGGACTAGTAAACTTTACTCCGTGGACTAGTCAACGTTATCCCGTGCCCTAGTCGACCTTATCTAGTAGCCTAGCTAACTTTGCCCCGTATCGTAACCGAGCTGATCCCATACCTTAGCCAACTTTACCTTGTTCCCTGGCCAATTGGTCAAGGTACCATAGGTGGGTTTACTTCCCGTACCCTATAGAAAACTTTACCTTCACTTTACTCTAGTCAACTTTACCCCTATCTTAGCTGATGATATCCCCGTATCCTAGCCAATCTTATAATGTATCCGAACCAACTTTACCCCGTGCCCTAACCAACTTTATCCCGTGCCCTAACCAACTTTATTCCGTGTCCTAGCCAAACTTATCCTATACCTCAGTTAAATTTACCTTTTTTCCTGGCCCACCTTATCCTGTACCCTAACCAACTTTACCCCTGCCTTAAACAACTTTACCTCCTACTCTTGCTGAGTTTACCCTGTACCCTAGCCAAATTTACTTCGTATCCTAGCCGACCTTATCATTTACCCTAGTCAAATTTACCCCGTGTCCAAACCAACTTTATCCCGTTTCCTAGCCAAATTTACCCCGTCCCATAGTCAACCTTATCCCATACCCTAACCAATTTTACCCCTACCTTAGAAAACTTGACCCTCTACTTTTGCTGAGTTAACCCTCTACCCTAGCCAACTTTACCCCATTTCGCAGTTGAATTTACCCCCTACCCTAAACAACTAGACCCATTTTATAATTTCGAATTATATATCAGATTTTCACTTAGGGACCGCACTTGAATTACGTAACGATTCAGGGGGGAGGGGGTGGTTCACTCATATACGAAGTTATAAATTTCATTATTTGGTTGAAAATTGAACGATTATCTAAAAAAGACATCCTTTTTGGCTGCAAATTCAAATGTTTTTTAAATTCGTCTTTTTGGGTTAAAAATTCAACTCTTTTCGTAGAACATTAACCTTTTATTTCCGATTCATATTTTGTGACGAATAAGCCAACTGAAATCTTTTTTGGATGCAAAATATTTTTTTCTGAAAATTGTTCTTTTTGATTTAAAAGTTCTTTTTTTTAGCATAATTCTTGGATAAAAATGCAACTGCTTTGTTAGAAATTTAAATATTTTTTAGAAAAATTTAATTTTTGTGTAAAATTCGTATTTTTATGTTGAAAAATCGACTGACATCTTTTTGGATAAAAATTCAACACTTTTTTTGAAAACTTGTCTTTTTTTATTTAAAAATTTACCTGTTTCAGTAGAATTTTAATTTTTTTGAACAAAAATGCAACTGTTTGATTACAATTTTAACGATCTTGTTCAAAGTCATACTTTTTGGTTAAAAATTCGACTATTTAGCAGAAAATTAATTTTTGGTTTTTCATTCAAGATTTTGGTGTTTAAAAGAGAACTGAAATCTTTTCTGGATAAGAATTCAACTATTTTTTCAAAACTTTTATTGTTTAAATTAAACATTCATCCTTTTTAAAGAGAAATTTCATCTTTCTTTGATAATAATGCAACTATTTGGTTGAAAATTTAACTATTTTGTTAAAAAGTCATACTTTTTGTTGAAAAGTCTGTTTTTTGTTGTTGAAAACCATTTCGTAGAAAATTTACTTCTATTTTTAAAAGTTATATTTTGGTGTTGAAAAATGAACTAAAATTTTTCTGGATGAAAGTACAACTTAAAATTTTTTTTCTTTTATGTAAAATTCATATTTTTACTGTCAATTTTTTATCTTTTTTTGATAAAAATTCAAACTATTTGGTAGAGAATTCAATAATTTGGTTCAAGCTTCTTTTTTAGTTGTTAAAAATTAAAAAATTCATATTTCGATCCTGGAAAGTCAACTGAAATCATTTTTAACAGAAACTTTAACTATTATTTTGAAAAGTCATGCGTTTGATTAAAAAATTCATCTGTTTTAGTAGAAATTTTATTTTTTTAATGAAAATGAAATTTTTTGTTCATTTTTCACAAATTAATTTTTTTCAGTATTTCTTAGTTTAAAAAATACACTTTCAAAAATTATTTTTCTTGGTCTGAGTATTCCACAATTTTGCTGGAAAGATTTTGTTAAATCATTTTGTTTAAAAATCTTTCTTTTTGTTGAAGGTTTCTATTTTTAGTTGAAAATGCATCCTTTTTATTGAAAATTAATCTTCTTCAATTAAAAATTCAGCTGCTCAAGTAAAAATTGTACTAAATTGTTAAAAATTTATTTTTTGATTGAAGGCTTTTGTCTTTGATTAAAAATTTTACTGTTTCGTGGAAAAGCCTTTTATTTGTTCAAAATGCTTTTTTCAACTGAAAATGTAACTTCCATTTCTTAAGATTCATCTTTTTTGGGTTGAAAATGATCACTTTTTGTTAATAAAAGATTATTTTCTTGTCTTGAAATGTCATTCTTGTCAGGTAAAAATGCATCAATATCGCGGAAAATTAATTTTTGGCTGAAAACTCATTGATTTATTTATTTTTTTTAATTCAATTTTTTTCATAGAAACTTATTTATGGTTTCAAAATTCATATTTGGATCGTGAAAAGTTAACTAAAGTATTTTTAAACATTAAATTCAACTATTTTATTTATATTTATATTTTTTTTTGAAAATTCACCCATTTAGTCAAAAGTTGAACTTTTTTGTTAAAAATTAATTTTGCTTAATTAAAAATTCAACCACTTCAGTAAAAGTTAAACTACATTGTTAAACTTTTTTTTTGATTGAAGGCTCATGTGTTTAATTGAAAATTTAACTTTTTAGTGGAAAACCCTTTTTTTTGGGTTGAAAATTAGTTTTTTAACTGAAAATGTAACTTTTCCATTTTTGGAAGATTTATCTTTTTTTTAGATGAAAATTCTCATTTTTTGTTAAAAAAATAACTTCTTGGCTTAATATTGCATTTTTTAGAGTAAAATTGCATCAGTTTCGTGGATAATTAATTTTTTGCTGAAAACTCATAATTTTTAGTTTAAAAATTAAATTTTTTCGTAAAAATTTATTATTTGTTTAAAAATTCATATTTTGATCGTGAAAAGTACACTGAAATCTTTTTAACTGCTTTTTAAAAAAAAATTTCAAACGGTTTGTTGAAAACTAATCCTTCTTTATTAAAAATTCAAGTATTTCAGTAAAAGTTAAACTAAGTTAAAACATTTTTTTTATTGAAGGCTCATATCTTTGGTTAAAAATTAAACTGTTTAGTGGAAAAGCCTTTTTTGGTTTAAAATTAATTTTTTTAACTAAAATGTAACCTTTCTATTTTGTTAATATTGATCTTTTTTAGTTGAAAAATGTCATTCTTTGATAAAAAAGTAATTTTTTGGCTTGAAATTTCATTCTTGTTGAGTAAAAAGGCATCAGTTTTGCAAAAATTTATTTTGGGCTGAAAACTTATATCTTTCGTTTAAAAATTCAATTTCTTCCGTAGAAATTTATTTCTTGTTATAAATTCATATTTTGATCGTGGAAAGTCAACTGAAATCTTTTTTAATAAAAAATTGAATTATTTTTTGAAAATTTAACTTTTTGATTTAAAAATTCATCTGCTTTAGTAAAAATGTCTTTTTGAAATGAAAATGAAAGTTTTGCTTGAATATTCAACTATTTTGTTTGAAAGATTTGGTTGAATCAGTTTTTTAAGAAATCTTTTGTTTCTCAAGATTTATATTTTTAGTTGAAAATTCATCTGTTTGATAGAAAGTTTAACTGTTTTTTTGAAAATTAATCTTTTCTTAATAAAAATTCCACTACTTGTTAAAAGTTTTTTTTTTTTATTGAAGACTTTGAGTGAAAATTTAACTGTTTAGTGTGAGAGCCTTTTTTTTGTTTAAAATTAATTTTTGACTAAAAATGTAACTTTTCCATTTTCTTAAGTTGGATCTTTTTTAGTCGACAATTCTTATTTAAAAAAATAATTATTTTCTTGGCTTAAAATTTTATTTTAAGTAAATCAATTTAGATAAACTTTTATTTCTTTCTTGATTGAAAAATCTTAATTTATTGAAAATTCGTATTTTTGGTTTACATTTTTTTCTTTTTTTTGTATGAATTTTATCCTTTTTTATTAAAATATAAACTATGAAACTTTTTTGTTGAGAATTTTTTTTGGTTTAAATTCAACTATTATTTAAAAAATTTAATTATTTCGTTGAAAATTCAATAATTTTGTTAGAAAGCCATTTTTTATAGTAAGAAAGACATTATTTGTTTAAATAAAATTAATAATTCGAAAATTTCCAATTTGTATCTGAGATGCTGTTTTATTCCGTTAAAAAAATTTTGAAAATTTTTAATAATTTAATAAAGTTAATAAATTTGCGACATTTTGAAAAAGAATTTTTCGATACCCTGCCAAATTCTACTAGCAATAACTAGGAAAACAATTCTGAAAAACTAAATATTACGTACAGAAAGAGGAGGGGGGGGGGTATAAATATTTTGTCGCGTTTTGCTACAGGGGGAGGGTCTTAGAGAGGACCTATAATACACGAAATCGAAAAAATAAATATACTGAACCAAATACACCTAAATTCGAGTTAAACAGATGTAGAAAATTGGTGTATGTGTGCGTGGGACGAATGTAATGAGGACTTTGCGGCGCGCCAAGCCGTCCCTTTGAAATACGAATATCCCTTCTACTCCGCCCCAAGATACTCTATCACATTATAGTCACTCAAAGAAAATAGTAGGAACTTGGTCTCTTTCTCTGAAACATCGTGTCGGCTTTCTTCAACACCCCGTTCTTATTAAGAACTGAAGAAAAAAAAATTATTTCAACATTTCCTATACCCCTAAATGACTATGGGACAATCTTTAGGAAACATTTCACGTAAAAGCTTTCGCTTCGAGGGCAATGTAGCACTGGAGCTCTCGATCAACTTTTTCAGCAGGGAAAGTCCTGAATTTAAGAAATTAAAACATTGTTAAATGAAATTGAATTTTATTTCTGAAAAAAGATCCCTCTCCTTCGCTCCGCTGGGAATCGAACCCAGGTCTACCGATTTCCGGTCGGGTGCTCTTACCACTAAGCTTAGTGGTAAGCTCAAATTTTTTTGCAATTTTTTTCTGGTAAAAGCACCCGACCGGAAATCGGTAGACCGGTGGTTCGATTCCCAACGGAGCGAAGGAGAGAGACCTTTTTAACAGATAAAATTCAATTTTTAAAATTAAAAGCTTCCGCTTCGAGGGCAATTTAGCACTGAAACTCTCAATCAACTTTTTTCTGCAGGGAAATTTCTGAATCTAAAAAAATAAAACATTGTTAAATCAAATTGAATTTTATTTGCGAAAAAAGATCCCTCTCCTTCGCTCCGCTGGGAATCGAACCCCGGTCTACGGATTGCGATTCGGGTGCTCTTACCACTAAGCTTAGTGGTAAGCCCAAATTTTTTTGCGGTAAGAGCACCC
>NC_046665.1:118728124-118731612 GCF_010883055.1 Belonocnema kinseyi | reverse complement strand
AATCGGTAGACCGGGGTTCGATTCCCAGCGGAGCGAAGGAGAGGGATCTTTTTTCGCAAATAAAATTCAATTTCATTTAACAATGTTTTATTTTTTTAGATTCAGGAATTTCCCTGCAGAAAAAAGTTGATTGAGAGCCCCAGTGCTAAATTGCCCTTGAAGCGGAAGCTTTTAATTTCAAAAATTGAATTTTATCTGTTAAAAAGGTCTCTCTCCTTCGCTCCGTTGGGAATCGAACCACAGTTCTACCGATTTCCGGTCGGGTGCTTTTACCACAAAAAATTGCCCTTACTACTAAGCTTAGTGGTAAGAGCACCCGACCCGCAATCCGTAGACCTGGGTTCGATTCCCAGCGGAGCGAAGGAGAGAGACTTTTTTTTACGGACAATATTCAATTTTTTAATTTTAGAGAAACGAAAAATTCTGAAAACAAAGTTTCCTTTGTCGGCAATTTTATAAGATTAGATATTTTATATTGTTGTTAATTTTATTTTGGAAATGATACATTATTGGGAATTTTCAAATTTTTTAATATTATAAAATTTCGGAAATATTTTAAACTATCGTTAATGTTCTAATTTCGGGAAATTTCCAAATTGCGGAAGATTTAAAATGTCCGAATTGTAAAATTCATGAATAATAAAATTCCTGACAGTTTTTATTATTACCGAATTTGAAATTTCCCGATAATAGACCATTTCCAAAATAAAATTGCTGACATTATTAAATATCAAAAACTATAAAATTACTGACGCAGGAAGATTTCCGAATTATAAAATTGCTGAATCTAAACAATTGAAAAGTTCTTTCAATACTAAATAAATAATATAAAAAATTGATAAAACGAATTTTTATGAAATAAAAGTATTTTATCTAATTCATTATATATTTATTTTATTTTTTTATTTGAAAAAATAAAATTAAACATTTCTTTTTTGGAATGTCTTTAAATTTCAATTTTTTTCAGGATTTTTCGTTGTCGGGAATTTTGTTTCTCGGGATTTTCTACTCGACACTAAGAATTTTATTTTTCTGAAATTCTAAATCTTAATCTTATTTCAATCTAAAATTTATTACTCAATTTTAAACGCTAAAATTCCAAACCGGTTAATTTTAATCTATATAAATTTAAAATTAAACAACATTTTAAATAATCATATTAATAACAATAAATTCAAAAAATATTCTTACTTATTAATTAAAGATTTTTTGAATGGCGAAAAAATATTTACGGATTGAGTCATATGCGAAAATGTTGAAAAAAGTTGAATATCTCAAATCTGAAATTTCTTTTTAGCGTGAATTAAATCATTTAATTTTCTAAATTTTGAATTTTTAAATAAAAAAAGAGAACCAATTAAAAATTTTTTTTGTCACTTTTTCAGATTTCAAGCCACCATTTTTTTCCTCAGCTCAAACGATTTAATTAATCTCAACATTTTTACTCTACCATATTGTTTAATCATTATGGCTTTCAATTTGAAATATTTCATACGATATTTTTGTGTTTTGTGTATTTTGTTCGATGTGAAAAAAAAATTTCTACCATTTTTAATAATAAACAAATTTTTAATTTAAAGTTAAAATTAAATTTAAAAAAAAATTTGATTAATATTTGAGTCGACTTTTAATTTTAAATAAAATAATTCTACAAACAGAAAGTATTCACTATCATATAGAACTAAAAATTGTTAAATTTGAAATTCTAATATTATGAAAATTGTCTAATTACTGAAGTTTTTGAAATAATTACATTTGTTCTTAATAAAATAAAATAAAATAATTATGCTTTTTAATTTAAAATATTGTATATGTTATTTTGCATTTTGTATATTAAAAACAATTTAAAAGTAAAATTTGCCTACCATTTTTAATATTTGAGTTTTTAAATTACTGAATAGAGAAAGTTTCTAATGAAAAATTGTTATATTTTCTTTTTAAATTTGAAATATAATAAATAAATTGAATGAAGTAAAATAAAATATTATTTGAAAAATTTAAAATATTGTATACGATATTTTGTATTTTGTATAAAATATAGAATTTAAAAGTTAAATATGCCTCCCATTTTTATTATTCAAGTTTGAAATTATTTTATAAGAAAAGTTTTCAATAAAAATTGTTTAATTTTTGGTTTTTCAGTTTGAAATAGAATAATTAAATTGAATTAAATTAATAAAAATAAAATAATAAATAAAAACTCTCAGCATTTGAAAATTTGCCTCATTTCTTAAGATTCTGACATTATTAAATTTGTCTGGTTTTTAATTTAAAATTATTTAATAATCACGGTTTTTAATTTAAAATCTTTTATACGATATTTTACATTTTTTATATTATGCACAATTTAATTGTCAAATTTGCCTACTGTTTTTAATATTTGAGTCTTAAATTATTTTATACAAAATTATTAATCTATTTGATTTTCCGACATGATATAAAATAATTAAATTAAATTAAATTAATTGAGCCGACTAAAGAACTCCGAAAAATAAAATTTTGACACTGCTAAATTCCCGAATTGGAAATTTCCAGAATAATAAAATTCCTAAATTGATAAATCCCTGAACAATAAAATTCCTGAACAGTTTATATTAATTGGACAATTCCCGGACAGTTTATAATATTACCGAATTGGAGAATTCCCAAATAATAAAATTTCACTAAACATAAAATTCCCGAATAATAAAATTTCAAAATAAAATTCCCGAATATTAAAATCCCCGAATGATAACATTCCCGAAGAATAAAATTCCCGAATGAACAAATGTGTGAATTATAAAATTCCCAAATAGAAAAATTCCCGAATAATAAAATTTCAGAACAGTTTATAATATTACCGAATTATAAATTTCACAAATAATAACATTCTCAAACTGTTTTTAATATTATTGAATTAAAAAATTCCCGAATAATAAAATTCATGAATCATAAAATTCCCGAATAATAAAATTCCTTTATTAGAAAAATTCCCGAGTAATAAAATTCCTGACAAATAAAATCTCCGAACAGTTTATAATTTCACCGAATTGGAAAATTTTCGAATTAAAATTCCTGAATTGATAAATCCCAGAACAATAAAATTCCTGAACAGTGTCTAATATTACCGAATTGTAAAATTTCCGAACAGTTTCCAATATTACCGAATTGGATTATTCCCAAATAATTAAATTCTCTAACAGTTTTTAATATAACCGAATTGAAAAATTTCCGAATAATAAAATACACGAATCCTAAAGTTCCAGAATATTACAATTTCCAAATAAAATTCCCGAATAATAAAATTACAAATAAAATTCCCGAATAATAAAACACCTAAATTGAAAAATTCCCGAACAGATCATATTATTACTGAATTAGAAAATTCCCGAATAATAAAATTCCTAAAATGATAAATTCCTGGACAGTCTATATTATTAAAGAATTGGAAAATTCCCGAATAATACAATTTCCAAATAAAATTCCCGAATAATAAAATTCCAAATAAA
>NC_046665.1:118725540-118728024 GCF_010883055.1 Belonocnema kinseyi | reverse complement strand
AAATTCCTGAAATGATAAATTCCTGGACAGTCTATATTATTAAAGAATTGGAAAATTCCCGAATAATACAATTTCCAAATAAAATTCCCGAATAATAAAATTACAAATAAAATTCCCGAATAATAAAACTCTTGAAATGAAAAATTCCGGAACAGATCATAATATTGCCAAATTAAAAAATTCCCGAATAATAAAATACACGAATCCCAAAACTCCCGAATAATATAATTTCCAAATAAAATTAACGAATAATGAAATTTCTAAATAAAATTCCCGAATAATGTAATTCCTTTATCATAAAATTCCCCAAAAGATCACACTATTACCGAATTGGAAAATTATCGAATGATGAAATTTCGGAATTGAAAAATTTCCGGATAATAAATATCCCGAACACTTTTTAGTATTAACGAATTGACATATTCCCGAATAATGAAATACAAGAATTCTAAAATTCCCGAAAAATGAAATTTCTAATTAAAATTCCCGAATAATGTAATTCCTTTACTATAAAATTCCCCGACAGATCATACGATTACCGAATCGGAAAATTATCGAATGATGAAATTTCGGAATTGAAAAATCCACGAAATAGAAAAATCCCGAACCGTTTATAATATAAACGAATAGGAAAATCTCCGAATAATAAACTTCCTGAATTCAAAAATCCCCGAACAATAAAATTCCTGAACTGTTTATAATATTCACAAATTGAAAAATTCCCGAATAATAAATATCCCGGACAGTTTTTAGTATTACCGAATTAAAATATTCCCGAATAATAAAATACATGAATCCTAATACTCCCGAATAATACAATTTCCAAATAAAATTCCCGAATAATAAAATTCCAAATAAAATTCGCGAATAATAAAACTCCTAAATTGAAAAATTCCCGAACAGATCATAATATTACCGAATTGGATAATTCCCGAATAATAAAATTCCTGAATTGAAAAATTCCTGAACAATCTATATTATTAACGAATTGTAAAATTCCCGAATAATAAACATCCCGAACAGCTTTAAGTGTTCCCGAATAATAAAATTCCTGAACAGTCTATATTATGAACGAATTGGAAAATTCCCGAATAAGAAATATACCGATCAGTTTTGAGTATTACGGAATACAAACATTCCCGAATAATAAAATAATCGAATCCTAAAATTCACTAATAATAAAATTCCTAAATAATATTCCCGTATAATATAATTCCTTTATTATAAAGTTCCCGAAGAATAAAATTCCCGAACAGATCATATTATTATCATTATTATTATTATTATTATTATTATTATTATTATTATTATTATTATTATTACCGAATTGGAAAATTATCGAATGATGAAATTTCGGAATTGAAAAATCCACGAAATAGAAAAATCCTGAACCGTTTACAATATTAACGAATAGGAAAATATCCGAATAATAAAACTCCTGAATTAAAAATTCACGTACAATAAAATTCGCGAACAATTAAAAATATTGCTAAATTGTAAAATTTCCGAATAATAAAATTGCCGAAAAGTTTCTAATATTACCGAATTGGACAATTCCCAAACAATTGAATTCTCTAACAGTTTTTAATATAACCGAATTGAAAAATTCCCGAATAATAAAATACATGAACCCTAAAATTCCCGAATAATAAAACTCCTAAATTGAAAAATTCCCGAACAGATCATAATATTACCGAATTAGAAAATTCCCGAATAATAAACATCCCGAACAGTTTTAAGTATTCCCGAATAATAAAATACACTATTCCTAAAATTCCCAAATAATAAAATTTCCAAATAAAATTCCCGAACAGTTTAAAATATTGCTAAATTGGTAAATTCCTGAATTGAAAAATCCCCGAACAATAAAATTTCTGAGCTGTTTATAATATTAAGGAATTGAAAAGTTCCCGAATAATAAATATCTCGAACAGTTTTTAGTATTCACGAATTGAAATATTCTCGAATATTCGGGAATATTCAGGAATTATTCGGGAATATTTCAATTCGGTAATACTAAAAGCTTTTCGGGATATTTGTTATTCGGGAATTTTTCAATTCGTTAATATTATAAAAAGCTCACGAACTTTATTATTCCTGAGCTGTTTATAATATTAACAAATTGAAGAATTCCCGAATAATAAATATCCCGAACAGTTTTTAGTATTACCGAATTGAAATATTCCCGAATAATGAAATTTTTAAATAAGCTTCCCGAATAATGTAATTCCTTTATTATAAAATTCCCCAACAGATCATACTATTATCGAATAGGAAAATTATCGAATGATGAAATTTCAGAATTCAAAAATCCCCGAACAATAAAATTCCTGAACTGTTTATAATATTCACGAATTTAAAAATTCCCGAATAATTAATATCCCGGCCAGTTTTTAGTATTACCGAATTGAAATATTCCCGAATAATAATATACACGAATCCTGATATTCCAGAATAATAAAATTTCCAAATAAAATTCCCGAA
>NC_046665.1:118718056-118725440 GCF_010883055.1 Belonocnema kinseyi | reverse complement strand
ATTCCTGAATTGAAAAATCCCCGAACAATAAAATTCCTGAACTGTTTATAATATTCACGAATTGAAAAATTCCCGAATAATTAATATTCCGGCCAGTTTTTAATATTACCGAATTGAAATATTCCCGAATAATAATATACACGAATCCTGATATTCCAGAATAATAAAATTTCCAAATAAAATTCCCGAATAATACAATTCCTTTATTATAAAATTCCCGAAGAATAAAATTCCCGAACATATCATAATATTACCGAATTGGAAAATTCCAGAATACTAAAATTTCTGAATTGAAAAATCCCCGAAATTTAAAAATTCCGAACAGTTTATAATATTAGGGAATTGGAAAATTCCCGAATATTTTCCAATATTACCAAATTGGATAATTCCCGTATAATAATATTCCTTGATAGTTTATAATGTTATCTAATTGGCAAATTCCCAAATAACGAATTCCAAAATCAAAAAATTCCCGAATCGAAAAATTCCCGACCACTTATAATATTACCGAATAATAAAATGTACGAATTCCTGGGTTGAAAAATTACTGAATTCCCGAATCAAATATTTTTAATTGATGAAATTATTTGTGTTGTTTACATTTTATAAAATTATTGTTTGAATTTAAAATATAATCAATTAAAAAATTACATGTTTCTGGATTAACTTTTTTCAAATATAGTTATTTTCAATTCAAACGATAATTCTAGAAATTTTGAACATTAGAAATATATTTATTTTCCTAAAACTATTTGATTATCTTTTAATAAATAAATAAAATTCATGAAAAAAAGAAACGTTGAAAGTCGAGAATTTTCTAGTCGGGATATTTCATAATTCGGCAATTTTTTTTAGGGAATTTTATTATTTGGAAATTTTATTATTCAGGAACTTTACAGTGTCAGGAATTTTATTTTTCGGTATTTTTCACTCGTCTCAATAGGGAACGCTTTCAATTAAATTTATCAAGTATTTAATTTCAAAACTTTTAATTGCTTTTTTAATTGTTTAATTGTTTTTCATTCTGTTGAAATTGCATTTTGCATCCTTTTAATTTGAAAAAAAGAAATCGATTGTGCTAAGGTGACGATCCGCCCCATCATTTGTGTTAAAAAAAATCACTCTTGCGAAAGGGGTTTCATTTTTAGATGACGGAAACCACATGTGCTGAAGAAGAAGCCCAATCTGCAAATACAATATTTGCATCCATTTAATTATTTTTTCTACATAGCCAAATTTTAAGTTTATTAAACTTGCTTCCTCATTTTTTAATCTGATATAATACAAAATTAATAGTAACAGTTAATAATAATTTTATTTATTAATAATTAATGTTGTTTGTTAATTAATTTTATTAATTAATAATAACTAAATTTCTGTAATTTGTTGATGCTGATAGCACGCGACTTCTTTTCTGACCCCTGCGGATGCGTTTCGGTCAATTAGTTCGGGTGCAGTGATGAAGAAGAAACCATAAATCATGAGCTGAGTAAAGCCGTTACCGAAAACCTCAAACATAAAAGCTTTTGATCATCTCCTTAAATTTTTTAATTTTTTTTTATTATTCACTGCTCCTTATCCCACAATCGACATTATTTCAAAAGTAACTTTGAATTTAATAGTTACAGATTTCAAAGGAAAAAATGCTCTACAAATAGGGGAAAATAGGGGAAAATAGGGGAAAATAGGAGATCTTTTTGGTTTAAATCAAATTAATACCATATTGAATTTAATACAAAACGCTTATGATTTCAAACTGAAATATATTATATTTGCAATAAAAATATTTAATTTGAAACTAAAAAATAATTATTTTAGAACAACAGTTGCAATTGCAACCAAATATTTAAACTTTGAAGCAAAAGAGACAAATTAAAAAAAATTTATTTTTCTACCAAATAGTTAAATATTTAAATTCAATCAAAACAGATTAATTGCTAACCAAAAAGTTGAATTTTTAAACAAAAAGAACAAATTTGATTAATTGTCAAAAACATAGTTAAATTTTCGACCAAAACTGTTTTTAACCAATAGTTTAACTTTTTTACAAAATTGTTGAATTTTCAAGCTAAAAAGATATCTTTTCTACAAAGCAGTTGAATTTTTATTCAAAAGATTAGTTTTCAATTCAAAAAATTAAATTCCAATTAGAGGAAAATTAATTTTTATCGAAACAGTTAAATATTTAACCAAAGAGATGAATCCTTAATAAATAAAATGAAAATTTTACAAAAAATTAATTTTTAACGAAAAAGTTCATTTTCAACTAAATAGTTGTATTTGTTTTTCAATAAGATCGATTTTCAACAAAAATTAGATAGATAAAATTTTCAAGTCAAAAAATTATTTTTCTACTAAAAGAAAATTATTTTTCAACAAAAAGAGTTTATTTTCAACAATCAACGATATGAATCTTAAAATAATAAAATAAATTTTTAACAAAGTAATTTAACTTTTTACCAAAGTACTTCAAGTTTTTTCAGATTAAGACGAATTTTCAACAAAATACATCAACCATAAAAGACGTATATTCTACAAAATAAATGAAATTTTAAGTAAAAATTTAAATTTTCACCCACAACTGATAAATTTTTAGCCAAAAATGTAATGTCAAAATGTCAGCCAAGAAAATAATTTAATTTTTAACCAAAAGTTACATTTTTAACTAAAAACGATCAATTTGCAATCTAGAATGGATTAGTTACATTTTCAATTAAAAAATTATTTTTTAACAAACTGGTTTAATTTTAAACAAAAAGAATAATTTTCTACTATAGAAGACGAATTTGCTACGAAATATATGAAATTGTAACCAAAACCGTCAATTATCAGCCAAAAATGCAATGCCAAATTTTCAGTTTCAAAATTAGGTTTCTATCCAAAAAACGAATTTTTTACAAAACAGTTGAATTTTCAACTCCAAAAAAATATTCATTTTGAAACTTGTAACTTTATTACTAAATAGTTTAATCAATTAATTATTATTATTTTTCAACCAAATTGTTGAATTATTTCACTAAAAATAATAAATTTTCAACCCAAAATTGATCAGCGAATTTGTTAATTACAAAATTTATTTTGATTGAAAAACGAATTCTCCATAAAATAGTTTAATTTTTCACTAAGAAGCTAAATTTTGTACCAAAAAAGATGTACTTCTTGGCTGTTTGGATCAGTGATATTTAACAGGGTTTCAGTAGAAAATGTTACTGAAATTCAACTAATTCAAAGTAAAAAAGGTTCTTGCCAAAACTTAAATAAGCCTTAAAATAAAAATACTCCAGTAACTTATTCTACTGATAAATCAGTAAAAAACTACTGGAAAATCAGTGAATCTCAGTGAATTTTCACTGATTTAAAAAGCTATATTTTAAATATTTATACATTATTTTTCCCTAAATTGGTAATCAGTGATTATTTACTGAAATTTCAGTAACGCCTACTGAAACTGCAGTGATGGTCACTGAAAAATCAGTAACTTTTTTTAGCCAAAATTCAGTTTTCCCTTAAAGGAAACCTTGTTTTCTATTTAAAAATTTCCTTTATATTAATCGAAATATTTCTGGCTATTTGAATCAGTCAAATTTCACTGGGAATTAGTGATTATTCACTGATTATTCTTTAAAGAACAGAAAATTGTCAATTTTTAAATTTCGTTTTCATTTATAGACGTACTTCTGGCTATTTGAATCAGTTAAATTTAACCGGGAATTAGTCATTATTCACTGAAATTTCAGTTACTTTTACTGAAACTTCAGTCATTGTTTCTATTAAAAAGACAATGAAAAACTACTGGAAATTCAGTGTTTTGCAAGTAACTGTCAACAAATTTTCACTGATTCAAATAGCTAGAAATATTGAACTGGTCTCATTTAAATTCCACTGATTAAAAAAAGATATTTAATACAAAAAGTAATTAAAAAATGTGTTGCCTAAGAAGCTATTCAAATTTCCTTTTTATTTATTGAATTACTTTTCAATTATTCAATTAAACTTAATTAATTAATTAATTTAATTTTTTAATTTCCTTTATATTTAATATTTATCACATCGATTTTTCATTAATGGAAATAAATAAATTTAAGTATGCTACGAAACGGACGAAAATAATACAAATAATAATACAATAATAAATAAAAACAAATCTCGTACTTCTCAGTAGCTTAGTGGCTTGAAACACTAAACCGGTAATCTGTAGAACTATTCAGGTTCGAATCCCAGTGTAGCTAGAGAGGAATTTTTTCACAGCTGGAGACTATATAATAGATCAAACCAACTTTTAAATTGTTAAAAAATCATATTTATTCATTCTTTATTTAACAGATTTTTAATTGTTTTTTTTTTTTTTAATAAATATCACTAGTAAAGGCACTTGGCACTCATATTAAAATGTTATATGTACATATATTCTTTCAGTGCATTTTCTCAATTCGATAATAATTTTTTCTTAATACTAAAGTATATTGAACAATATTTTTCACGTATAAATATCTCTACAAGTCTTTCGTTGATATATTTATTTACTAATTAAACCACATACGCATCGAGTAAACAGAATATATACATTTTTTACTTACTAAAAATATTTCTGAAAAAAATTAATTTTTGACAATCACTGCTCTGAAAATTCAATCTCTAGATTAATTGAGTTCTGTAAGAGATATATTAATCATCATTGTTTGAAGTATAAATTCTTTCAAAAAATCGTCAATTGAGATTAAATATTAAATATATATTTTACCGTTAATAAAAAAAGTTATAAAAAATGTTGGATTTTCAAGAAAAAAACGTGAGATTTCAAAAAAATAGTTGAATGTTCAACCAAATAGTTAAAATTTTTAACCAAACTGAATTTTCTACACAAAACGATGAATTCGAAAAAAAATTGTTAAAGTTTTACACAAATAGTTAAATATGTAACCAAGAAAATTAATTTTCTACGAAAAAAGGAGAATTTTAAACAAATTAGATACATTTTCAACTAAATAGTCCGAACAATGGATGTAATATTTATCCAAATTTTATTTTATTTATTTTTAATTTATATTTTTTCGTTTCTAATTTTTCAAACTAAATAGTTTAATTTATAAACCATAAAAGATTAATTTTTAACAAAAAATTCACTATCTAAACTTTAATTGAAAAAAAATAATTTTTGATAAATAAACGAATTTTGTACCAAATATTTAAATTTTAACGCAATAATATGAATTTTTCAAACAAAATAGTTCAAATTTGTATGAAACAATTTTCTTTTTTACGAAAAAAATTTTTTTAACTAAAATATTCCATCAAATATATCACTTTGGAGATGAATTTTCATTAAAAAAAGGTAAAAGTTAATATTTCAAAGAAAAAGATTATAATAAAAAATATTTTTTTTAAATTTGGATTAAACCAATAAAAACCAATTTTCAACGAAATACTTTATTCTTAAAAAAAATTTTCTACCAAAAAAGAATAATTTTCAACCAAATAGTTAAATTTCTGACCAAGAAGATGAATTTTACAAATCTTCAAATTTTACTTAATTATTTCTTAGTTTAAATATTTCTCGTTTCAAACATTTTTTAATTCATTTAACTTATGAATTTATCTTTCTGGGCACAAAATTAACCTTCTTGGTCGAAAATTGCACTTTTTGGTTTTTGGCTTCAAAAAAGTCAATTTATTTATTCTTAACTAATAAATTTCATTTTTTTAAATTAAAAAATAGCTGAAGAAAAATTAATCTGTTTCGATGAAAAATGCTTTCTTTTTCATCCACATTTTGGGATTCAAAATTTAACTGTTTTTTTTAGAAAAATCGTAGTTGAGATCAAAAGATTCAACAATTTTGTAGAAAAATTAAGTATTTGGTTAAAAATATGCCTTTGTTGATTAAATCCAAATTTTTATTTTGTATTAAAAAATGTTGAAAGTTGCATAACTTTCTTAAAAGTTCATTTTTCTAAATGAAGATTTATCCTCTAAGTTGAAATTTGTTTTATTTTGTAAAAAAGTAATTTTTTTAAACTGAAAATTTAAGTATTTTATAGAAATTATTTTTTCAGCTTGAAAATTCAACAATTTTGTATAAAATTCAACCATTTGGTACAAAAATTGTTATGCAGAGAATCCTTTTTTGTAAATAATAAAAATAATAATAAAATAATAAATAATCCTTTATTTATTCGCCAAAAGATCAATTTTACACAAAAAATGAATCGGTTAAATTTGATTGAATTTTTAACAACAACAACAAAATATTTCTTTACTGAAAACCATAAATTTTCAATCATATAGTTAAATATTCTACCAAATTGTTCAGTTTTTAAGTTGAAACTAAATTTTTATAAGAGTGAATTTTTCAACTAGAAAATGTGATTTTTCAACTAACAATTTAATTATAAATCATCTTCAGAAATAGATAAATTTTTAAACTCAAGAAAATAGTTCAATTTTCAATAAAAAAATTGTTGAATTTTAAACTAAAGTTAATTTTCAATCAAACATTCGAATTGTCGCACAAATAGTTGAATTTTTGACCAAATATTTATATTAACTCTCAATACTATTTTTTAAAATCTTTGAAAAATAGTTCATTTTTGTACTTCAAATCATATTTACAAAAAACCAAATATATGTCAGTAATAAAAATAGATTTAATTTCATTTGATTGACGATGATTAAATTTTTCCTCAAACGTGACAAACACTTCCGTCTCATTGACTGATGAGAGTAAAATGAGAGAAGTTTTCAATTTAACGCATCAACACTTTCCGAGAAACTAGCACGTGTTTTCTATTTTTCTTTGATTCGGCGGCAAGCCAAAGTTAAGAAATTTTTTTTCTGAAATTAGTCTCATTGCATTTTCAATTTTCAATTTGGACCAAGTATTTTGGCAGAGTTTGATCATTTATTCAGCAAATTTGACATTTAATCAGTTCAGGGCCATTGGTAACAATAGAGTGACTAATAAAATAGTTCTTCAGTAGATAGGCGTAAACAACTTTGCGTAAACAACTTCAAGGTTATTTATTATCTCAATTAGGCCTTCGTATAAAAAAAATTGTTGCGAAAGTGGAACAGACGAATTTTCGTAAACAACCTCATGTTTATTTATTATCTCAATTAAGAATTTCATGTAAACAAATTGTTGCAAAATTTTGAGAGACGAATTCGCGAAAATAACTTTAATATTATTTATTATCTCAATTAAGCATTTCGCCTAAACAAAATTATGTAAACTATATTGCGTAATTGTGAGAAACAAATGTTCATGAACAGCTTCAATTTTATGTATTATCTAAATCAAGCATTTCGAGGAAACGAAATAATATTGCTTAGTTGTGAGAAACGAATTTGCGTGAACAACCTCAAGGTTATTTATTATCTCAATTAA
>NC_046665.1:118697340-118717956 GCF_010883055.1 Belonocnema kinseyi | reverse complement strand
AATTTTATTTGTTATCTCAATTGAGTATTTTGAATTAACAAAATGACATTGCTCAATTTTGAGAAACAAATGTTCATGAACAGCTTCAATTTTATTTATTATTTCAATCAAGCATTTCGAGGAAGCAAAATGATATGGCTAAGTTGTGAGAAACGAATTTGCGTGAACAAATTCAAGGTTATTTATTATCTGAATTAAGCATTTCGCTCAAACACTTTCAAGGTTTACACGGCATGCTTAATTGAGATAATAAATAAACTTGAAGTTGTTTACGCAAATTTGTCTCACAATTTCTCAAAATTATTTTGTGACGTCATCGGAACCTTTCAAGAAAACTAACTAACAATATTAATTTGTATTCCTGTGGATTCTGCTGAAAAAATCAGGGATTTCCCTTAAAATATGATTTTTTGTTGAAAAAACTACCTAGAATCGACATTCTGTTCTTACTTTAGTTTCGAAGATGAAACTAGAGGGAAGTTTTGCTCGATTTAGCTTTTAAATTAGAAATTTAAAAGCTAATAATATTACCATATTTAATTTTCTAAACTTTATTTAAAAAGTTTACAAATTTAAAGTATCCAAAAACATCTAAGTTCACTATTTTCAATTAAGGACAATAAGGGTTCAGCGAAACTAAAAGAAAAATTCTAAACTGTACAAAATTAAAATCTTTGGCATTTTAAAATTGACGCTTGTCCAATAGTGAAGTAAAGTTTTAAAAAAATGTAGAAAAATATTGGAGGCTCGGAAAAAGCCAGAAACTTCTCGAGTATTCATTGTTTTTAACGAAACTAGAGTTCGAGGCACTTAATTCAGGTTTTTTTTTAATACTCCTAAAAAATATGCCGCTAATTATGAAACTTTGTACTCGCTCATTGTCTTTCTAAAGATTTCATCCTTTTATCAAATTTCCACCCTAGGGCAGAAACACTAGTCCAGGCGGGAAGATGAGGAAGACATTGAAAATGTTTGGCATTCGGTCTAAAAAGTTTTCTGATGCCAAAAAGACGCAACAAACAAAATTTAATTCTTTTGAAAGAATTAGAGCACAAAACCATCTAATCATGACTTTTAAAGTCTTAACACTTCGCACACACTCAGTCGAGGTAAAATACTGTCCTTAAAATAATTAATATTCACAATTTTTCAAATCAGGATCCTTCACTTTGGTAAGAAGGGGTAAATAAAAGGATTTCAAAAATGTTCCAAATTTACCCTGTCCTGATGAATACTCATAACTACGCAAAAAAGGATAGTTTTGACCTAGTTTGTTCTGTATTTACTCATGCTAATTACATGGACTCGCTGGTTGACTTAAATTAGCCTGCATCATGGATGATTGAATTGAGAGCTGGGCAGTATTTGATGGAAGATTCATCGCAACGCCCGGATGATCACGATGATGATGGTGGTGATAAAGTGCGGACGCGTAATACTGCTGATGATGATGGTGATGATGTGGATGGTAATTGCTGGGTGGGGAGTCTTCGTTGATGTTGCTAGCTCCACTACTGCTACTGCCTCCGCTACTGTTATTATTGTTGTGATGATTGCTATTGTTGTTGTTGTGGTTATTGTGATGGTGGTGATTGTTGTTCAGCCCAGGACAAAGAGCTGATGACGAGCCTGAGGAGTTTGGTATTATTGGGACCGAAGAAGAGAGTATATCGTGGACGGTATGTGGACTCGGCCAGTGGATTCCATAATTGGTCTGATGATGTCCTCCAACAGAAATCGGTACCGGGGATGACGTCGGTGGCGAAGGTGGTGCGGAAAGTTTAGTCGCCGAGGCAGTCAGTCCCACTGGAAAGGCACCGGAACCAAATAGTCTTTCGAACTTGCAACTTGGTATCAGCAGGTGGATCACGGTGGAAGAAAAAGAGGCGGCTGTTCCGTCAGACTCCGCGAGCTCACAGCTAAAACTGATCGAGACTTCAGTTGCAGTGGCTGACGGCTAGTCGCTCAAAAAATCAAGTCTACTATCTCCTTTCCTAGTGGGCACAAAATTTAAAGACGTGTCTAGAATGTCCTTAAAACGTTTTTAACATTGTAGTAAAAAAAAACGTTTTTAGAACGTTTTTAGGACGTTCTAATACCGTTTCTTGACAATTGTGTCCACTCGGTTATCAGCAATGGATAAATTATTAATTATTGAACATAATTGTCTCTTGATGCAAAGCACATCTTGATTTAAAAAATTGAGTCCAATGCGCTGATGTTGAAACTTTAATCCTCTCAATTGTTCAAGAACATTCTTCTTATTCCTGAATTTTTCTCTGAAGACTCGACTTTATTAAATTTGGAATAAAATAGTTCCGAAATTATTCAGAGGAGATATTCAGATTAACATCTCGTACAGTTATTTCATCTTATTTTATAGATTATAAAATCTACGAAATATATTTATTTGATGAAAAGAGTTGTTAACGTGAATCAGTTTTTAAAGTTTAAGGAGATAGTATAAGCGATTCAAAAGTGTTCGATATTTGAAAGAGCTAATGATTTTTTTCAGTAAAAAGAGATATGAAAAGACTCAAAAGTGATTTGACAAGAAAAAAGTGACTAAAAGTAACTGTGGTATCCCTGCAAGTCTAAAATCCTAATCTCTTAAACTACCGAACACTCTCAAAAGTATTGAAAGACGTTACAGAAGGTACAAAAAATCATGCTAATTTTTTCACACAACATTGTAAATTCTCAAGCTTTATGAAATTATAATACCGTGATCACCGATTTAAATTGAGAAAAAAAATTAAACTCACCTTGATGGTGGTGATGGTGATGCGTAACCGAAGGTGGCGCCGGATGAAAAGGAGTCGGAGGATAAGGAACAGGACAAAGTGCAGCACCAGCTGCAGCTGCCGCTGCATAAAGATGATGATGGTGATGATGATGATGAGCTGGATGATGAGGATGGTGATGAATCGCCGCAGCCGCCGCCGCAGCGGCAGCCGCAGCTCCAACCTTATTCCTCAAAATTCTGGAGATGCTAGACACTGAAGGGACATTGTACTTGTCACAAACACCATCAGAAAGGAGTCTATCTCTAATTTCCCAGGCGAAAATCCCAGGATCTTTTGACTTGAGTTGCTTTATGTACTGAACAACTTTCGGCGTCGTGACTCTAGGTTTGCTTCCACCAATTGCGCCTGGTAAAATGCTTCCAGTTTCATGGTATCTCGCCAGAATCTTGCTGACGCAACCATGGCTGACTCGCAGCTGTCTGGAAATGTCACAGGGTCTAATACCAAGTTGAGCTAACTCGACTATCCTCAGTCTGACAGCATTAGGTAAAGGCCGTCCATTTACAAAAACACCACCTAATTGATTAACTTCTCCATATTGTTGCTGTTGATGCTGTTGCTGCTGCTGTCCTCCGATTCCACTCCCATTGTTTTCTGTAATCAAAAACAAGAAAACAATTCAAAATTCAATGCCTCACTTTTAAAAGCCATTTCGGCAAAATGTTTTAGTACATTGTTGAGATCGAAGTTGGAACGACATGCGACTTATCCTTTACCGGGTTCTGATATGACTGATTTAAGGAAAAGATTGAAGATTAGCTCATTAAGAGATAGGCGAAAAATAGCATGCTATTTCTTTTTCTAGAAATTCGAAGAATATCTGATTGTTCTGAAATTCTGCAAACATACGAGTCGAAATAAATTTTATGGGAAAACTCAAAATAAGATACACCTGTTTGTCCTAAGTACCTCTGTATTATAAATATTACATGTAAAACATTGTGATTCTGTAAATAGTTTTTGACCGAAGAGCTTTATAAACTAAAATGAAATAAAATGAAATTCCTAATCCTCGACACAGAAGCTGCTAAAGAAGGGAGATTCGATTTTTAAAGCTCTTAGTCGGGTTTGACTCCCACGCCCCTTCATGACACATAAAAGCTTTAACGCCCGGCAGTTAGAAGTCTCATAAGAAGAGGGCTACCTGGCAAGGGGCGTATATTGGTTTCTAGATCTGTGTGTGTGTTTTACATAAGGATGTGGTTTCATTAGCTTCGAACGTTTGTATAAGACTTTGCGACCAAGTCGAGGTTCCTTGATCCCTAGATGATGGTGTCGCCAAACTAAAAAGAATCAATCAAGAACCAGAGATTGCAAATGGTCAACGGATCAAGAGCTCTCATACCCAAAAGTTTAAGAGCAAATAAAAAGGAGTCAATCGAGAGTTTAATAGGCTATAAAGCTACCCCTTATCAACTTCAAGAAGTAGCTTTTCGATGCGAACCAAAAGTCTTATTAGCTTCAATAACTTCTCCCTAATGATTAAAATGTAAAAATTGAAGATGACGCTATAGACAAAAATAAAACTAAGGAATGTTGATGCAATAAATTATTAGACAGCTCTTGTGTAAATTCTGAAACAACCAGGTCGGCCGGCTGCTTATGCGTAGGTGACTAAGACTAATGTCAGCGACGAGAGATCATTTCGAATTTTCCCGGACGCTGAATCTATAGTACTATCTTGAATAGAAAGTGCAAAGATAGAGAATAAGAGACGGCGTAACTGACGGGCCAAGTGGTTCACGTTGTATGGAGCCAAGATACAACTGTACAAAACTCTGCAGAGATACGCTACACTTATTTGTCAGTAGCGAAACTCCGAGTTTCCAAGACCGTATCTATGGCTGCATTCCATTCTGAGAGTCTGCTAAATGACGCGTTCGCCGCTACCGTCGGAACCAGTGACATGACGTCGAGGGTATATATGTATAACGAGTACGTACATGTTTGTCTCTTTGGATCTCCTTATTATCTTCAGAGCCCGATTGTGGCCACTGTTCCAGGTTCTTGTAACCAGCACGAAATCGCTTAAGTTTAATTGAATTCAACATCGTCGAGTACACTTCCCTCGATGCAGAAACTCGCAAATTTATTTACAAATTTAAACTTTCTAGTGCCACATTGTAGCCAAAACTCTTGGCTATCTTTAACACATAATCTGACAGAGAATTTGTTAAGATATAATCAGGGTGACCGTAAAACTTCATTTTCGGAATTCTTTGATTTTTTTTCTTTTTCAAAATTTTGAAGAAGCTGATAGTCAATGTCGTTCGATGTAATTTCCTGTCATATGTGAACTTGTGGAAATATGATGATTACTAAAATTTTGTTTGAAGATATTAATAATAATGTTGTAAATTGTTTGGATTGGGTAAAATGTTTGACGTGAGTGCTGTTTCTTCAAAAAATTCTTCAAGGTAAGAACTCTTTAGCTGCACATCTTTAATGTCAACAGAAAGTAACCTTTAACATCTAGATGTTAAGGATGAACATTCATTTTTCTCGGTGATGTTCGCACCTTTTCATTTCGTTTCATTACGAGATAGAACCTTGTCATTTAGAAAAGTCGAGCAATTTTGTAGATATCTTTATTGACTCTAAGAATACAAGATTCTGTGGCAAGAGCAGACCATTATCACTCAATTCTGTCTAATTATGTTTAGTAACAATCTGAAAGAAAATGTTATAATATCCTATGTACAATCGGATACTAGGTTATACTGGTCAAGTTAAGGCAGTGTACTATTCGAACAGAGAGGAAGCTTTGATTTTTAAACATGTACTTGTAAAATTTCAAGTTGAGCGAAGCATCCTAGGGAAGATATTTGACAACAATAAATGAAGATTGCGCTAATTTATCATGTCAATGTTACGCAAGTAATTATTTTTAGCAGGCAAGTAGATTAAACATTCGGTGAGGATGTGTAACAAATCTTCCTTTTCTCTAAGATTACATAATTGGCAAATCTGCTGTGAATCCATTACTGTTGTTCCAGCTTTAGAGGTCAACTTAACAATGAACTTAGAGGAGGTTCTTATTTGAGCGAAAATTCATCAGCTATACTATCAGTTTTAAATAAGACATCAATAAGATTGCTTATGGCAAGTTTTAGCAAGTCGTTGGCACCCAATTCAGCGCCATTTTTAGGATGGGTAAACATGGTTCCAATCTAACAACAAAATGTGACGTATTTCTGGGAAAAAGATTTTTGAATAAACGAAGGTTTCTAGTAGAGCCATTTCATTTTCTAGGAGTAAACTTATTTTTGAATATCGACGTATCCAAATGGCATGGTTCCCTCTAGGAGAGACTAAATCGTATCAGGAACATCAGCACTCTCAACTCTGAAGTATATTTTCACTTGATATCTACTAGTTATAACTTTTTCGTTTCGACGAGATGAAACCTTGTAATTTGGACATGTCGAGTTGGCATAATCTTCGCGGAGAAACAGCGAGCAATTTATCAGTAACCGCTTGTCCTAAGTTAAGAGTTACACTGATTCTAAATTTTTCTTTTCTCCTATTTGTGCAGATATCAGTCCGATGTAGAAACGAGGGAATAAATACCACATCGCTTGTAGCTGTCAGCATACCTAACGAGCGCAGTTACGACTCGCACGTGACACACGACAGAAAGACGTCTTGCAAAGAGACACGGATCTGCCATGTCGGAGGCATGAAGCGCCACGAGAAGACGGATACCGAAAGTTCAGAGTACCCATCAGCCTCTTCCCCGAAGATCGAATAAACCCAACCATATGAGAGAATTCTCTATGTGCAATGTGTGGATGCACGCGATCCGAGGGGCGCATCTTCAGATTCTTAAGTACCGCAGTTTGCGCTCAACACAGCCCATTTGCTCGCATAGAGTCCGATGCATACGAAAGGCCGGAATGAGGGCTCGGAATCGCCATTAAGCTAGGGGCAAAAAAAAACAGAAAAAATTCCTATATTCCAAACGGACGGCAACGGTGCCGTCGCAAAAACGCGTCTCCGCCGCTGCCGATGAAACACTTCCGAGAATCTCAGACTGCTGGGCTCTAACTTTCTGCCCTCCCCCGTCTTGCTTTATCTTATTTGGTGTATCCAAGGAACGTAGGTATTTATTGCGCTCTTCGTAGTCGTGAACCCTGGTGACAAATTGCCTCAACTTTTCCGGTATACGAAAAAAATCAGAGTCGAGATGCAATTTATTGTCGAATTTTTTTCTCTCGTGGCGCGGAACAGTATTTTTGGTTGTACTCGTACTTTCCTTCTACACTTTTTGGTGTTTTTGCAATTTTCTGTAAAAGAGTCTAAAGTTACTCGAGGTGAAGTTGAGACTAAGGGTATGGCTCCTTTTCTGATTGGAATTGTTTACTCGTACGGGGCCGTCCATAAATTACTTGACCAATTTCAAAATTTTTTTAATTTCGAGCAAAAGGACGTATATTTGTAGCAGTTGAAAGTTCCAATCAGAAAAATTGAATTTTCAATAGAAAGTTGATATTAAAAAAAAAAACAACATTTTTTTAACAAAATAGTTTAACTTTCAACCAAAGAAATGAATTTTCAACTAATGGGATGAATCTTCAACAAGAAAAATATCTTTTAACAAAGTGGTTGAACCAAATAATTTAATTTTTTACCAAATAAGATGAATTTTCAACGAATAATCTAATAGTAGATATTTCAACCAAAAAATATTTTCATTTAAAATCAAGAACAGTTAAATTGAACCAAAAGAGGTAAATTTTCAAAAAAAAATAGTTGAATTGCGCATCAAGAAAAATTTGAGTTAGATTTTCAACACAAAAATATGCATTTTCAAGAAAAAGTTCATTTTCTACCAAATAGTTTCATTTTTAACCAAAAAAGACGAATTTTGAACAAAAAAGAATTACTTCATCCAAGTAATCCAGAATAATGAAAGGTAATTCGGAGTAAACATAGGTAATCTTTTTAAATTGAAATCGCATATATTTTTGTTGAAAATTCGTCTTTTTAAGTTGAAAATTTATATCTTTTGGTCACAAATTTATCTATTTTGTTGAAAATTAATTTTTTTTTGGTTGGAAATTAATTTTTTTAACTGAAAATTTAACTGTTCCACTTTTTTCAAAGTTTATCTTTTTTAGATGAAAATTCAAACTCTTTTCGGTTAAAGTTTGTATTCTTTTTTGTAGAAAATTCATTTTCATGGTTGAAAATTGGACTAATTGGTTAAAAGTTTAAATTCTTTGTTAAAAATGCATTTTGTGGTTGCAGATGCATAATTTTAGTTAAAAATTCATCTTTGCAGTTAAATATTTAACTATTTTGTTGATATTTCTTTTTATTTTTGTAAATATTAATTTTTATTAAATGAAAATTTGACTGTTAATTTTTGTGTAGAATTGTATCTGGCTCAGTTAAAATTAATGCATTTAATTAGAATTTCATTTTTTATAAAAAATTGAAATTTTTTTGAAAACTTGAAATTTTTTTGAAATCCTTGACTAATTCGTTGAAAATTCAACTACAAGTTGAAAATTCACACATTTATTAAAAAACTCGTCTTTTTTGTTAAAAAAGTAATCTTCTTGCTTGAAATTTACATCTGGATTGAAAATTGAACTATTTTGATGAAAAATGCAGCTATTTTGCCGTTGAAAAATCGTCTGTTTGGTAGAAAATTAATCATTTTAGTTGGAAATACGTGTTTTCGTTGAAAAATTAAATTATTTGATAAAATATTAACCTGCGCTGTAAAAAATATAACAATTTTGTGAAAAAGTCACTTTTGGTTCAAAAATTTTTGTATTTTGTAGAAAAGTCGTCTTTTTTGTTAGGAAAATAATCTTTTTGCTTGAAAATTCAGTTGTTTGGTTGAAAGTTTTACTATTTTTTCATATTTCATTTACATTATAAATCCATATTTTTTTCGAAAATTAATCCTTTTCTTTGAAAATTCAACTGCTTGGTATAAAATTGGAAATTCATTTTTTGGTTAAATATTCATTGTTTTAACTTAAAATTCAAGTACTCCATTTTTGAATGTAATTTTTTTTTAGTGTAAAATTTAACTACTGGATTAAAAATGAATGTATTTTGATTAAAAAAATATTTTATAAAAAATTAATCATCTTGATTGAAAGTTTGGTTGGTTGAAAGTTGAAGTACCTTGCTAAAATATTGTTTTGCAATAGAATATTTTTTTGAACTGAATATGTAACTAAATTTTATTTTTTGTCGATTAGTGTATTTTGTGGAAAATTCGTATGTTTCGATAAAAAATTAATCTCCTTGGTTAAAAATTAATGTTCTTAGTTACAAATTCAAATATATGGTTCAAAATAATTTTCCTTTATTGAAAATTAAACAATTAGGTTAAAAAGTATCGTTGTTTGTTTGGTTAAAAATTTATCATTTAATTGAAGTTTTAAATATTCTTGTAGAATATTCATTACTTTAGTTGCAAATTCATCTCATTGGCTGAAAATTTCACTACGTTGTTAAAATGAAAATTCAACTAGTTCGTTACAATTTCCTGTATTTTGTTGAAATATCGTCTATTTCTTTAAAAAATTAATCTTCTTGATGAAAATTCTACTATTTGGTTAAAAGCTCATCAATTTTGTTAAAAATTCAAAAATTGTCTTAAAGAGTAATCCTTTTTGTTTGAAAATTGGCGCGAGTTTAATTATATAGAGGTATTCCAGGGTAATCCTATATTTTCAGGAGTTGTTTCCCCCTCGTTTCGAATTGATCTGGCGGAAATTCAGATAATTAACCGTATCCTTTCGAAGTGACGACATAATAATCTGAAACTATACAACGATCCGCTGCTCATTGATTGGCAGCCAAGTTCGGAGAGGTACGGCACGCGTAGTAAATTGGGTGTCTCGAATTCCCGCAAAACATTCTGCTGGCAGCGAACCGCTCTGCCGGCTGGGATCTTCCTTAATGAGATGCATCTTGTGCATATGCACCCAACCTGTCTGCGTCATCCGCAGGAACTTCGTATCACACACTCCGAGAAATCTTCGGAAAATTCCGACACATTTAGGATACTAAACTGAAGTAACGGAAATTTACGAAATTAGGTTGCTGAAGCAATTCACGCAAAGTGTGAATCACTTCGTCCAGGCTACTTCTAGTCCAAGTAATTAATCCAGGTTTCAATTTAATGGTGAGAACGCTTTTAACCCTCACATCACAAGGTGGGGTGATTAGACACCCTTGCCAGATAAACTTTACATGAATCGAAGATAATTTCCGATTTTTAACCTTGCCTGGATAATCTTTCATCTTATAATCGCTCCATTTTTATTTGAGGTGTAGTGACAATTACGACGCCAGCGCTATCCAGTGTCGTTTAACTTCATTAAATTTGAGAGAAATGAGGATTCCCATCTATCGGTTACATTTTGCATCGACGAGTTCAGAAATATTTTCCTAACCTCAGTGAAAATACGTTTAATCATTAACCGTTGCAGGTCTTACCCATAGAAAAATTTTCCTTTTTTCTGTGATTGTTTTAAATCTGGTGTCTCGATTTATAGCTCGAATTCACTTGTACTCTGCCTTTTTCCCATTGCTGCTGAGGACGACGCGCCTTATAGAAGACGACACTAACCAAATTTAACTTCATTTTTTCTGTGATATTAGTGCATTATAATATCGTACAAAGCTCCGGGACCTGATTGTGCGTTATAATATTATAATATTGGTCAATATATTATTAACGTTACTGCAAGAAGTTACTTAATCATTTATTATCCTTTATGAAATATATTATGTGTTACGGACTGTGTAAATAGCCTTTGTGTTTCCTATAGCTGAAAAGAATCTAAGAAATGGAATTTTCTCGTTATAATTTAGCAGGAAATGATTGAAAAAGTCCTTTGTGTAGGCCAAGTAAGTCTTTTGCCAGAAGTAATAAGCTCAAAATAAGGGAAATTTTATTTTGTACTTATTACTTTTGATTTGAGACGCTTTGTATAATAAGTGCAGAGAATTGTGAAAATTTTGATTTAATCCTCAAAAGCGCCACGTGAAGGAAGCACGTAAGTATTAAGTCGAAAAATAACACCTTTTTGTAAAAAAAACCTAAATTGTTCTTCGTAATTTTGTAAATGTTGAAAATAAATTACAAAATAAATCACAAATCTGCAAATAAGCACTTTGTTAAAGTGCGTGCTGGCGAACGCGAAATGGCGTCAAAGGGAATTATGGGATCATGGAACAGGACGTAACAACCCATGATTTCATGGTAACAGGCGGAATCGAACCGGATCGAGAATCTAGTCAGCCAGTGAGATGACAGGAATGACTGCGAAATTTGGCGCGAAATTACAATTGAAATGTATATTTCCTCCAATTAAAGATTGATCGAACTGAATTATAATTAATTAAAATATTTTCAGATTAAAATTAATATGATAAAAACAAAATAAAGCTATTAAGAATGAACCATGTAATCTTTTATTTTTAATTAATTTTTTAAACTTTTAGACCAGGCTTGGAACTTTTTATATAACAAAGGTCTACGCGTTTTCACAGTGCACCGCTTTTGTGGGGCCTTAACCCAGAAAACACGTTCAGTAACTGTTCCAGATCAAAAAAGGAACTGTCTTCTATAACAGTTGTTACAAGATGGTGACAGAACTGTTCTCGAACAAAAAGGTAACATTGTTCTAGAACACTGTGACAAAATTGTGAACGAACTATTATAGAACAAGAAGGTAACAGTGTTCTAGAACACTGTGATAAAACTGCGACAGAAATGTTCTCGAACTATGTGACAGCACTGTTCTGTAACAGTTGCTATGAAATTTTTCTAGAACAAACTGATCACAGACGCTCTATAATATTTTTTTCAAGTTTATTTTAGAACTGTGCCGTAAGAGTGTTCTAGAATGAATTAGGGTTATCCCTAGAATAACCCAGGACATAAATGGGGTCTAATCGAATATCCCGGGATATCTTATAGCTGTGAGGGGTACAAAACACTGTTCCATGTTTGATAAATAACAGTTCTAGAACTGTTATAGAATTGTCCTAGATTTTTGACAACGCAGCGTACCATAGTTCTAGAATTGTTCTAGATATGTTACAGATCGGTTGTCACATCGTTCTAAATCTGTTAACGATTTGTTATACAACATTCGTAATTGAGTTCTAGAATAGTTCTAGAAATATTACTGATCGGCTATCACAGCACTCTACATCTGTTAAAGATTTTATATACAACATTTATAATTGAGTTCTAAAATTTTCCTAGAAATGTTACCGATCGATTGTCACAGCTTTCTAGATCTGTTACAGAATTATTACATAGCACTGGTAACCGAGTTCAAGAATTGTTCTAGAAATGTTACAGATCATATGTCACAGTGTTCTAGAACTGTTACAGAATTGTTCTAGCATGTTGGGAATGACATAGTTACTCGCATGTTAGTAACTTGTTACTAACCTGTTCAAGAACACATTCTTTTGTGTTCTTGAACAGTTAAAGATCTGTTCTGTAACCATGTTTGCTGGGAAGAGGGCCACAAATCAGAGGAGGTTTCTGCATCAAACTTTATTGGCGCGTCTTTGAAAATTCCTGGAGAAATTTCTAAGGTTCGTTAGGACATTTCATTAAAATATACTTCATTTTCCCTGAACCGTGCCACTCCAGAGTTACTCGCCTTAATTAGCAATGTGCTGCCCTGGCAATTGTTCCAATTTTCTACAATCTACATTCCTTCCGAAAAACGACACTGTACTTTTGCTACAGAAATACATTGTGAATACAATAACAGCATCGACGGAGCTATATTTGAGTACACAATCCACTTTTGCTCATTCCTTTCTCGCTCGATCTTTCCAAGTAATAAATTTTCCAGGGGAAATTGCAGCCAGTGAAAGAGACGCTGAGCACGGAACAGAAATTCTTGGGCTCCTGCCACTTGATCTGCAGGAAGCCGAAATGCGAAATGTTAAGTAATTCTGGTTGCAATTTGAATTTACGTTCATAGAATTCATTAAAATCAGAACAAATCGTCTGTCCTAGGGATGAATATTTCAGCGAAAGATGCAATCATTTTTAGGAAGAGTAATATAAAGTGACAGATATTGCTGATGACGTAATTTGAAATAATGTCAAGTGACAGATATTGCTGATGACGTGCTTTTGAATAATTTTATGTAAGTGATATTGCCGATGACGTGATTTTGAATAATGTAATGTAAAAAATATTGTTGATGATGTAATTTGGAATAATGTCAAGGGACACATATTGCTGATGACGTGATTTTGAAAATTGGGGAATATCTCTCATTGAAGGCAACTAGACACGAATCGAATGGTGTGGCAATACAAATGCAAAGACCCATCGACGAGGTCAGGGGCTATCTTTAACCGCAGAATCACCGTTAATGCTCTCTCCTCACCCTTCCAGCTTTGTTCTCGTGATTGATTCTCGAACAAGAGCAAACGAGATTGACACATCAAATTGAGATTCTCTCGAGGGGGCAACAACTCCTAAAAATGCGGTCCAGTGAAGGTGGATTACTCCCAATTATGTGGGATTAGCCTGAAATATTTCTATATACAAAATTACTCTGGATTACCTATTATTACATCAAATTTCATTGGATTACACTGGTACAGATTCTTTTTAATTATTGCAATAAACTCTGCCTAAAATACAGACCAAAAAAAATATTTTTTAAAAAAGTAGACAAATTTTCCAACAAATGAGATAATTTTTTAACTAAAATGATGAATCTTTAACCAAATGACTTTTTAGCAAAATTGTTGAAATTTCTACAAAGAGATTAATTTTAACGCAAAAAAGATGAATTCTAAACGAAAAATGTAATAGTTGATATTTCAACTAAAAATAGAAAAGAATACTTTTGAATAACATTGCTTCATTTTCAAGGCAGTAGATTAAGTTGCAACATAGTAGTTGAACTATAAACCAAAAAGATTAATTTTGAATCGAAACTTCTAATGTAAAAAAAGAACGAAATTTCAACAAAAAAATGACTTGTCAACAAAATTTTAAATTTCCCACAAAATAGGTGAATTTTTAAACAAGGAAATTAATTTTCTACCAAAAAAGATGAATATTGAAAAAACGTTTAATTTTTAATAAAAATATTTGAATTTTTAACCAAAAAGCAGAATTTTTAAGAAAGAAAATTAATTTTCTCACAAAAAGACGAATTTTTAACCGTATACGTTAATTCTCAGCCAAAAATATAATTATTGAACTAAAAATGACTTTTTAAAAAAATTAATACATTTTTTTCGTCAATTGATTTTTAACTAATTAATTTATATTTTTAACGAAAAAGATTAATTTTCAACCAAGAATCTTAATTAAAAAACAAAACAAATTTTCAACAAATTACATTAATTTGCAAATAAGAAAGACAATTTTTCACAAAAAAATAAACAACTAAGTTTTCAGTTAAGAAAATTATTTTTTAACAACAAATTTTCAACCAAAAAAATTACTTGTTAACAAAATTTTTGAATTTCTTACCAAATAGATCAATTCTTTGCCAAACTGTTGAATTGTCAACCAAAAACATGAAATTACATCCAAGAAGATTAATTTTTAACCGAAACAAGAATAGTTTAATTTTCAGAAAAAAAAGATAAAAAATGCTAAACGATATAATTAGAAGCTGGTTGCATTATCTAAATTATTTTAAAAAATATCGGATAAAAAAATAAAAAATAAATAAAATAAAATAAAAAATATCTGATTATGAGTGGACTACTTGCGATTACCTCGGATTATAACTGGAGGACTCTAAATTACAAGTGGATTACACTGGATTACTAGATGCTATATCAGTTTTCGAAAACTGTTATTAGAAAATTTTTTTCACACCTGAGTTTTATTATGAATAATTAAAAAAATAGATTTAAATATCATTAAAATCACCAGTGTTCTGAATGTTGAAAAAAATCACTTTTATTCTGCAATTACAGAATCTTGAAAATCCATTTTTTTGCAATATTTAAAGCTTTAATCGAAAAATGGTTCAAATCTCAAAATTTGCGGTCAGAAATAAAAATATCTGTCATTTCACGGTGTCAAAATAATTCCCGGTTCAGGAAGGTTATCCTGTCTTCAGATTACGCACAACGTTGACAACAAATTTGAAATATCTCACTTTTATTATGAAACTGCGGTTCTTTTGGTCTCTGACTCAACTGCCATAAAATAATTCATAGCGCCTTTGAATAAAGAGCTTATTGTATTCTTCCAAATTGTAAAAATTGTAAAAAGGAAATATGAAAAATAAATTCGTTATCAGAAACACTTTATCTTAAATCAGAATTTTGCAATTCGGACAAAAACACGTGCGAACAAATTCTGCCAAGTAGATTAATAATAATATTTTAGTTACTTATGTTAAAGGTAATCAAAATCGTGAACTCATAAAATAAAGCCAAGCACGAATAGTACAAAAATGATAAATGATAAATATGAGCTTTTCTGTTTGATAACAAATTAATAAGTAAATCCCCGAGATTATTTTAGAGAAATATTTTTTTTTTAGATTTGGCAGGCCTGTAGTATAATAATTGTTTAGTAATTTTATTATTGTTACGGTTCGACACCTATGTTTATTATTTAAAGACAAAAATAGGCGTTTAGCGTTTTGTTGTTGAGAAACTTTCCACCTTTGGAATGAATTCATTTCAATCGAACCGTGAATTGGAAGATTATTATTATTATAATTCTTGCTTAAACGATATTTAATTGTTGTATTAATCAAGAGTCCCCAGCTCTTTTCGGATTCTAAGGAAGAAACCACTTTGCTTTCGACTGTCAACGTATCTAATGGGAAAAGTTATGACTTTTGTGTGACATATACACGACAGTTAGACATCTAAACAGTTCGCTCTTGAGGACGATCTCCATAAATAAAAGAGCTGTCTGAAGAAGAAGAAATAAAATGAAAGAGGATGCGCTATATCTTTCCTGCCCGTACTCTTTGAATTTGAGCGGTAGGGTAGGATAGCGGGAGTACCGAAAATACATCAACGGGACTTTATACTATTACGAGTCTCCTCTCTTGGAAACAAAAGCAAAAAAAAACTTATTTGACAATTCTTAATACCCCGTGTGGAAAAGTTGATTTGGTCCCAGTCAGGTCACCCAACTACCAATTAAACACCAATTTGGGAATTTTTCATTAATATAATATTAATAAGGCAATTTGTTTATGTGCTAAACGCATACATCTTATTTGCATTAAAACATTCTATTTTGTTTCTAAAAGCGGAAGTTAGTAATTTTGGATGAGATGGTGTAAGAATGAAATTGTCGAAATTCTTCTGATATTCTTACGTCAAACTGCTTTTTCGAAAAACAGATCTTGACGTAATTATAAAAAGATAAGTTTTGACGTTTTTTATAGAAAAAAAAACACTATTATTCACGTATTTTTACTTTGCATTTGCGTGATTGACGCGCTTACTCCATTAAGGTGTTCGCACAAGAAAATACGTGTGCAGTATGCTGGAAACGGCTCACACACGAGCCGTCCATGCACACACACAGAGCGCCAACCAATCGCGTTGCTCCGGTGCGAGCTCCTTATGTGCCGTTTAGGCCTGGTCCACAATCGCCGCAAATCCCTCGTTGCGGCGCCGCAAGACTCGGTGATGCGATGCGGCATCATAACGCAAGGAATAGCCGTCTACAGTGGTCGCGAGTGGCGCTGTTGCGGCAGCCAATCAGAGCTTACTATCAAATGAACGGTTTTCTCGTCGTGTATTGACAGTCAAATATTTTTCGCCTCTACAATGGATCCCTCTGACCCGCAATTTCCTCTTTTGCAGTTTTTTTTCTTTAATTTTAAATGCCTTTAAATGTTTCTCACATAATACACCAAACCAACAAAGCAATCCAGACAAATGCAAAAAAAAAGCACTCGAACTCAGTGTCGACGATGCCACAAACGTATGGTTGTACGAGGTTATCTGATGAAACGTTCTGATTGGTCCTCTGACGTTCGACGCGAGATCACGCGAGACGGTTGCGGCGCGAAAAGTTGAGTTGAACCAACTTTTCGCTTTCGGTTACTTGCGGCGCGGCGCTTGCCAATTTGGCAAAAAAATTACTTTCCTTTAAAATATTACTATTATAAAATATCATAAAATATTACTATATATTCTATTAAAATATTAATATTTTCTATTAAAAATATTACTTTTTAAAATGCCTTTCAATACCGGCTTTTTTCACAATATAGAGACACTCTCCGTTAACACATCAATATTGGCAGCATCGGAAACTTCTGCTTCTCCAGTGGCGGTCCGATAGGTGAACGGTAGGTAGCCAGCTCGCTCCGCAGCAGCGCGTCAGATCGCACGCGATTGGTTGGCGCTCTCTGTGCGTGCCCGGACGGCTCGTGCGTGAGCCGTTTCCAGCGTACTGTACACGTATTTTTTGTGCGAACACCTTTACGCTCTCCCAAAGTCCGAAAGAAACACGAACGACTGAAGGCGCTGGCATTGTTTCATGCAGCGTTCTGATTGGCCAACATGAGACCATGATAAAGCGCGGGTGATTTTAAAATCTATAAAAACCTAAACAGAGGAAATATAATTGATAAAGTGAGAAAAATGTTTCATTCGTTCAACAAAATAATTTGATTGCTATTTTGTTTCCATAACAAAACTTTTCGTTAAACCAACGTTATATTTTGCTACGGCTTTCTACTTTATAGCTTCTCCGGCTGATTGTATACACTAAACTAACCCATAAATGCCTAAAAACGAGAAATTAACAATAAATAAAATATCTTTTTATTTCCGTGGCGCTATTTTCAATTATTTCTCGAGACTATCGCAAATTCTTAAACTAAAATAGACGATTTTAAAACAAAAATGTTCAATTAGCAATATTACAATGTTTTATACAAAATTCTATCAAGTTTAAGAGAAATTTAGAAGTTTTAAATAGATTCGGAATTAATTTTGAAACTTAAAAGTGTTTCAAAAAAGACAGAAAATGCATACATTTTTCAATATTTGGAAATAAAAACGTTAAAGCTTCTTAAAGATTTAGAATGGTTTCACAAAAATACAAATTACTTAAAATTTCTGGCAAGATTACAAAGTTTTATACAAAATTCGAGTAAGGTCAAGAGATACTCAGAAGTTTTCAAAAGATTCAAAATTAATTCAAAACGTTAAAAAAAATTAAGTTGAAAACAAGAAAATTTCTGAATATTTGGAAACAAAATGTCGAAGCTTTTTAATTATGAATAGTTTCACAATTATAATAAATATTTCTTAAAATTCATGGAATAATTTAAAATGTTCTTTTTTTATTCTGCAAAAATATTTTCAGGGAATAATTTTTATGACTTTAAAACATTTAAACAAATTTCATAAATTGTCAAAACAGAATTTGAAAGATTAGAAGGCAATTTTTTAAAAGAATTTTAAGAAATTTGCTGGAAAAATTTGAATAATATTAAAAGACAGAAGGTTTAAATGTTTTGGAGATAATAAAAAAATAGTTTGAAATGGTATACGAAAATTCAAAACAAATTGTTTAATTTGAAGATTTCGAAAATTGTTTAAAGCTTTTTAAAAAGTTTGGAAGGCTTCAAGAAATTAAAAACTTTTCTTGAGATTCATGGGAAAATGTCTAATGGCTTATTATTTTGTAAAATCGGTTTTTAGAGAAAAATTAAAAAGGTTTCAAAAGTTTTTTAAATGTCGAAAAAAATATGGAAGCTTCTAGGATGATTTTGCTAAGTTTCGAAGATTTCTCAAAATTGAAGGAATAATTCGAGTCATTTCAAAAAATATTTACTTCCAAAACTGCTTAAAGTTTATTCGAATTTTTTATTTTTAATCAAGACTATTTATCTGCACAAATTATAATTTAGGTGACATTTTTTTCTGACTTGACTGAAAAACTTTTTTGTTCAAAATTAAACTACTTGTGTACAAATTCGTCTTTCTGATTTGAAACTTGATCTATAGTGATTGAGAATTCCACTATTTTGTCGCAAATTCTTCTTTTTTGGTTAAAAATAAACCTGATTAAAAATTAATCTTTTTTAGTCGAAGATTCTACTACTTTGTTAAAAAGTAATTTTTTATTGAAAATGTACAATTTTAGTTAAAAATTCACCTTTAGTTGTCAATATTACGGTTTGATTGAAAATTCGTCTTTTTTGTTACAAAATTGATCTTCGTGGTAGAAAATTCATTTATTTAATTAAAAATTCATATTTTTGTGGTAAAAATTTGAACTCTTTTGGTTAAAACTCATTTAGGTTATCTAAATAATATATTTAATAATTTAATAATAATAATCAATTTTTGGGATAAAATTAATCTGTGATTCTAAATAAAATGTACAAAAACGTATTTTTTCTTATGGGAATTACCTGTTAAACTTAATGGCGCTTACGCCATAAAATTCAGAGCTAACCTCTAAATATAATACTTAAAAAAAATTTAATTTATTTTTGTGTATTGGAACAAATTTCAGGGCGACATACATAAAAATTAGAAAGGAAAAATTTCCAATGCATTTTGGACCACCATAATGTATAGGTAACCCAACTGAAAATTCCTGTACAAGAACCTTGGAAAAGTAATCTTGACGGTACCTGTACAGGAATTTGGCGAAGAACCTGTACATGTTCCTATAAAGGAACCTGTATGCAAGCTAACCTTTGAATGATCCCGTCCAGGTTCCTTCAGAGAGTGATTCGAGACGCGGTTTCATGTACCTGAACTTGCTCGGGAACCTATACATAAACCTGCATAGGAACTAATCCAAGAGGGTTCGCTAGTGGCTTGGTGCCCTCAAAAGTAGGTTCGATCTTCAAAGGAATAAAAGGAAAGCAACCTTATAGCTGAAAAGACGACAGAGTTTCCGCGAGAGCTTCCTATAAAGGATCCTATACGTGCTTCTGTACAGGTACTGCGCCGCAATTTACTTTGCAGAGGAGCCTGTACAAGAACCTATACAAGATCATTTCAAATTTTCCTTTGTGAATGCAGGTTCCATTGCAATAGTTTTTTCACAAAATTTCTGCACAGGAGTTGTCAAGATTACCTGTGCATGTTTCGTGTCCAGGATCGTGTCCAGAAACATGTCTATCATCCTCCGAGGTTTCTGTACAGGATCCTTCCAAAATTTCTTTTGTCGGAGCAGGTTCCTTTGTAAGAACATGTACAGTTTCCTTCGCCTAATTCTTGCACAGGAACCTTCAAGATTGCTTGTGCAGGATCATGTCCAGAAACATGTCCATCATCCTCCGAGGTTCCTGTACAGTAAACCTTCCAAAATTTCTTTTGTCGGTGTAGGTTCCTTTGCAAGATCACGTACAGGTTCTTTCGCCAAATACTTGCACAGGAACCTTCAAGATTACCTGTGTAGGTTTCGTGTGAAGGATCGTGTCCAGAAACATGTCCAGGATCCTACGAGGAACCTATACAGAATTTTTCAGCTAGGTCTTCTTCAAAATTATGTCATGCAATTTTAAATTTTACTTCTTTGGGATGATGAGTAGTAGCAAAAGGGTTGGGTCGGTCTGTAAGAATGTTGGTTTCGGTGGTTACTACACGGTAAAAAAAATTGAGCTGTGACAGGGATATTATTCCTTATTATAGCTAAACGTTTAGCTGAAAACGAACGAAGGAATTAAGAAAGATTCCTTGATCAGCGAAAATTAATATCCTTGGCCATTTTCCATATTCGCCGTGAGCCGCCGATTGGAGGGGATAGACGAAACGATGCCAGCGCGCGGGGTGGCGAGTAATGAGTTTAGCGGGCGTTTGTTTTGATTACATTTT
>NC_046665.1:118680990-118697240 GCF_010883055.1 Belonocnema kinseyi | reverse complement strand
TTTTGTATTATTGCCCATGTAGTCTCATGTAAATACACACGCCCGATATTAACTTTCAAATCCGCTAGGTGGCGACACGAGCGCGGCTCACAGCGAATACCAGGGATATCGTATAGTCAAACCCCTGGTAAGTATAGCTATAATATAGATTTTAAGAATAAGGTGCCTGAAGGAATTGTCGGAAGAGCGCCGGTGTATTGTGGGAGCAGCGAAATAAAATGGCGACGGTCTAATCGGGAGCAGAGACAGTTCAGATTTACTTTGGACAATTAAACGCTTTTTACCACTTAAAATGTGCGCGCATGTTAATATTAAATAAAGTTTATGTTGCGGTAATAATAATTTACCATTTTTTCGATTGTAGGCGATAACTATATTGAAATATCAAGAAACGCGATAAAAACAACAAACTTGACCTCCAAATGCATTATACGGATTTCAGGGAAATTCATTTTCGCGATACCAGACGAAAGATTGGCTAGTGTAAGTTAAAATATTTCTATAACAACTAAATTTTTTTTTCTAATCTAAAAATAATAAAATTATACATAATCTATCCAAAATAATAAACTCTCTAACTCAGCAATTGTGTCCAAATTACTGATTTACGAGAACAGAATTTTTTTCCGTGTACTTAAATTCTTAAATAATTTTAAGAAGCTAGGCATTTATGCACATAAACGACATTCGCCTCGAAGATGCAAGAGGCAAAAGCCGAGTTTCTTGGTTAAACACGTGTATTACACGCGTGTAAACTGACTGGCTGCTTCGGTTCCTTTGATCTCAGCCATTCATCACCCGTCGCGAGAAAAAGTCTAATAATATTACGTGCACGGGTGTTTTATGTGAGAGTGTGTGTGTGTGTGTGTGTGTGTGTGTGTGTGTGTGTGCGTGAGCTCGACTAAAGACGAAGAATTGTAGTGTGCGTTTACGTGTTAGAATGTTTGAATGTTTAAGTGTGTCAACGCATAATGCACAAGTCGGAATCACCAAACCAGTAGTCGATAAATAATAAACTAATAACAACAACGACATTGATATTTCACTCAGCAAATATAATCTGCAGACAACATGTTTGCATATTTTATGACCGATCACTTTTCGTTAAATTTATTCACACTTTATTCAACAATCGATGCTGAAAATATTTCTTCCTTCTTCTTGGCGGGGGAGGGGTTTATTAATTAGATTAATTTTTAAAAATTAAAAAGAATTACGCAGAATTTAAAAGAATTCCGAAGAATTTAAAAGAATTCAGGGTGAATTAAAAAAAGTCAAATCTCTTGCAATCCTAGAAACCCTACTAAATTCTAACCAAAGAAGGGACAAACGACTGCAAAACAGCTTAAGTTAAATTCAAAAGAATGCAAATTGATTTGAAAAAATTTCAATACGAAAAAACTTAATTGAATTCAGTACATTTGAAATGTGCTTAAAAAGATTTAAGGGAACACAAAAGAATCGATTAAATAAAGTTTTCAAAATTCAAAAAATACATTGAACTAAAGAGAGTTTAATAAATTTAGAAGAATTCAAGTAAGTTTAAAAAAAAATCAAAAGAATTCAGAAGGATTTACATGTATTCAGGTTAAATTCTAAAAAACAATTTCAAATCTCTTCAATTTTTGAAACCTTACTAATTGCTAACCAAATAAATGACTAATGACTGGAGAACAATTCAAGTTAAACTCAAAAGAATTCAAATGGATTAGAAAAAAAAATGTTAATCAAAAGCATTCCGTTCATTTAAATAAAATTTGAATAAATTTGAAGGAATTGAAGGGAACTAAGAAGAATTCGATGAAATTCATACCAAATAAAACTGAATTTAAAGAGCAATCGCGTTTTTTTTTGAAAAAAGTTAAAATTTTTAATTAATTTTCAATTAGAGCTAGGTAAAAGTTAATTAATGTTACAGGTTTTTCTAAAATTTTTAGCTTTTCATTAACTTTTTAGTTAGGAAAAAATAATAAATATCACCATTAATTCAAACAAAAAGGCTCTCGGTAACTACTTTAAGGAAAATTCACATATAATATCCATAATAGAAATTGGGAAAAGTATTTAAAATATGTGTTTTATTTAAGAAAAATATATTTACGAAAAAGATATTGTTTAAAAAAACTGCATATATTTTTTATTTATAATTTTTTCATAGCTAAAAAGACAAAGCAAAGCCAAACATTTCAGAAAAAAGGCAACTTTCTAGCATTTATCTAACAGAAGATAGTTATAAACATTAATGAATTGTTTAAATAACAGCGCGTGTTAACTTTATAATTTATTACTTTACCAAGTAAAAAGTGTGAAGGTAGTTATAAACAATAATCATTTGTTTAAACAATTATTTTTGTTAAATTTAATTAATTGTTAAGACAGTCCAAGTGAAAAATAGACAAATAGTTGAAAATTGCAGAAAAAACTGGAACTTTCTACCATGAAGCAAAGAGAATATTATGAACAATGGTAATATATTATTTAAACAATTACTTTTGTTAGATTGAATTAATTATTTTTTAACTCCAATTGAAAAGTGGAAAAAAGTTAAAAACTTATAAAAAAGACCGTAACTAGCTAGTATTAATATAGAAGAAGAAAACTATAAACAATAATAATTTCTTTAAACTATTGTTTTTGGTATATGGAATTAAATATTACTTTACTGCAAATGAAAAGCGGATAAAAAGTTTAGAATTTCAAAAAAATCGCAATTTCTAGCATTATTCAAAGACAATACTATTAACAATAACAATAAATTGTTTGAAAAATTATGTTTTGTTATCAATAAATAACTTTTACCCCAGTCTAATTGAAAATTTCAGAAAGGACTTAAACTTTCTACCATTAAGTAAAGATAATATTATTAACAATGATAATAGATTATTAAAATTTTTTTTAAACTTGAATTAATTATTACTTTACTCTTATTGAAAAGCGTACAAATAATTCACAAAAAAAATGTTTTTAAAACTGAAGATATCTAGTATTAATATAGAAGAAGATAGCTATAAACAATAATAATTTGCTTAAACAATTTTTTTTGCTAAATAGAATTAAATATTAACTAACCTTAAGTGAAAAGTGGAAAAAAAGTTGAAAATTTATCAAAAACAGCAATTTTTAGCATTTTTTAAAGAAAATATTATTAACAATAATAATAAATTGTTTGAACAATTATGTTTTGTTAACTTTAATTAAATTTTACCTCACTTTAATTAAAAATTGAACTAAAAGTGGAAAATTTTTTTTAAAAAAATGGGACTTTCTATCTCTAGAGAAAATAGCTAAAAACACAAATAAATTGTTTAAACGATTTATCTAGACCTCTAATTATTAGTAGGAAGTAGTATTTTATGTATTAGAAACAATTTTTGTTTTAAAAACCACAAATAAATATCATTAACACCAAAAAGTCGCAAGACCCATTTTTTCACCTATGGGGTTTTTTTGTACCCCATATATTTTATATGTATTATATATATTCTTTAATTTATAAATTTCTGAAATTATTATTTTTTTAATTATTTTAATTCGGTTTTTAAATACTAATTAAATAATGTTACAACTTATTTTTAAAGATTTATTCTTTTATTCTCTTTTTTAAAAAAGTTTTATTTTTATTTCATCTATTCAGATTTAGCTTGAAAATATTTATTCTAAAAAATATGGAAAAGTGGTTAATCTTATGGATTTTTTTTCGGGGTGGGGTCATGAGGGGGGAAAGTAAGGGGAGTGAAACTGAGGGTCATTTCCCTCATTTCCCCTCCACTAATCCTTCCCTCACTCCCCTCATTTCCCCCCTCCCTTAATTCCCCTCCTTGCAAAAAATATCATAATTATCGCGCCAAAAACTCGCAAAATCCATTTTTTTCACTTATGGGGGATTTTTGGGACCTTATAAAACAGACTTATGGGAGTTGACTTTTAAAAAGTAATATTTTATTTGTATTCTATGGCTAGGGACCGTACTTAAATTACCTAATCGCTCAAAGCAATTTAAAAAATTCTGGGAATTTTCTTTTTCAGTAAAAAGTCAGGGAATTAAAAAAATATCTTGCAAAAGACTGCGAAAAATATTCAACGGTCTTTTTTTTTAATTTTAATATTTCGTAGAAAATTACTTTGAACTGTTTTGTGAAAAATTCAACTATTTCATAGAACTTGTTTAAAATTCATATTTTGTTAATGAAAAGTCAATTGAAATATTTTTTAGATAAAAATTTTTGATTTAAAAATTCATCTTTTTTAGTAGAAATCTCATCTTTCTTGGATAAAAATGCATCCATTTTGTTAAAAATTCATCTTTTTTTCTTGAGGATTCAACTGTTTGTTTAAATAATTTTTTGTCAAGCCTTTCTATTTTTATTAGAAAATTCATCTCTTTAATTGATAGTCTAACTATTTTGTTAAAATTTTTCTTTAAAGAAAATTGAACTGCGTGGGTTAAAAATGAACTACTTGGTTGACATTTTTTAAAATGGAGGTTTATCTGTTTGGTGAAAATTTAAATATTTTGTTCAAAATTATTTTTTCATCCCAATTTTTTCATCAACAATTGAGGTAAACTTTTTTTCTTTCACGTCTAGAAAATATTCATTTGTTGAAAATTCATCTTTTTGATTGTGAAATTAATTTTTTAAATTAAATTTCATTTTCTTTTTAAATATTAACTATTACACTATTTTGTTGAGAATAAATGTTTTTAGTTTCAAAATGTATTTATTTTTCCAAAATTCATTTATTTTGTTGAAACTCTAAATACTTTGTTTAAAAGTATCTGAAATTTTGTTTGATTAAAATGCTGATATTTGAATGTGAGTGGTCAGGAAAAGTGAAAAATTCTTTTTAAAAAAATCTGTCAATTTTGAAAATGAAGATTTCATCCTGCACAGCTTATTAGAAATACAAACAAATTCTATTAGTCTCAAGTCCCATATCTTATTATTTCTGGAAACTATAAATTACGTACAGTAAGAGCCACCCTAATGTATATTGTGTAACAGATTTTAAAAAATTTAACCCCTCGATTTAATATATGCACAAAAAATTGCATGATTGCTACCATTTTTTAAAATGTATACTACTATCGAAACTATTTTGAATTTCTGAAATAAAATTGAGGCCACTTATTTTGTTAATATTCTTATTAAAGAGAAAAAAACAAGTGCCAAGTTAATTGCTATGGGTGTACAGGTAACTAAAAAAGAAAAAAAAAGAAAGAGAAAGTAACGAGGGATAGAGGTTGAATTTCTGAAGGGGATAGCTGTAGCACTGAGCTAATAAAATCAGCAGCCAATTCTCTTTATGGGTATTCTTTGATTATTATTATAATTCTTATATTATACAACTTGAAGGTTTGCTTATTGTGGCTATGTACGAGAAGTAAGCCAAAGAGATTGAGAAAAGCAAATTGATAAAAAGAGCATGATTGATTCACCAGATTCTTTGATTAACTCTTCACCTTTCTTTGCCTTTACACACCTCACTATATTTTTATTACATAAACTTCTAGTAGGTCAACCCTCAAGTTGTACACTTATTTAAAAAAATGTCTTTTTTTATTCCTATTTTTTTCTTGTTTTTATTCCTATTCCTATTTTTTCTTTTTTTATTCCTATTCCTTTTTTTTCCTTTTTTTGTTCCTATTCCTTTTTTTTCTTTTTTCATTCCTATTCCTATTCCTTTGTTTTTCTTTTTTTATTCCTATTCCTATTTTTTTCTTTTTTTATTCCTATTCCTATTTTTTTTTCTTTTTTCCATTTTTCCAGACCGTTATAAATTTTTCTTTCAGGTATAGAAATAACATTACACCAGGGGTAATGTTTATTAAACATTTTTTTTTCTAAATTTATCTTAAATAATTTTTCTGACGATAGCAGATTTTACAGCCCAAGAACAGTTGAATTTTTAACCAAATAGTTGAATCTTTCAAACAAAAAGAGAACATTTTTAGAAGACAGTTGAATTTCAATCAAAAAAGATAAATTACAAAAAAAGATGAATTTTTAATTCACAAATATCGAATTTGAAAGTTGATCTGTCGAAAAAAGGAAATTTGTAACAAAGCAGTTAGAGTTTCATAAAAATAATTTAATTTTTGATAAAATAGAAGAATTTTCAATGAAACAGTTGAATTTTCAACCAAATGATCGAATTTTCAAAAAAACGAAAAATTAATCTACAGCCAAAAATGCAGTTGCATTTTCAACTGAATAGTTGAATTTTTAATTTAAAAAGATTAATTTTTTTAGAAGGTAGTTAAATTTTCAATCCAAAAGGATTTTTTGTTCTAAAAAAAACGGATTTTTCAATCCAAAAATATTATTTTTTCAGAAAAGACGATTATTTATTAAAATTTATTAAAAGATTACATTTTTAACCAAAAAGTTAAATTATCCACCAAGTAGTTGAATTTTTAACTAAAAAAGATACATTTTAATTGAAAAATATAAATTTTTATCTAAATGATTAAAAATATAAATCTGACATCAATCAAATTAATTGTTTATAAAGTATTTTAATTTTTGTTTCATTTTTAACCAAAAAAAGATAGATTCGCAACAAAAAACTGAACAGCTGTTATTTAAACCAATAAATGTTTTTAATTTAAATAAAAAACCGTTAATTTTATCCAGAAAGGACGAATTTTTAACAAAATAGTTGATTTATTAACCAGAAAAGATTGTTGAGTCAAGAAAGAGAACAAGTTTCAACCGAATTGTTGAACTTTGAACCTTAAACGATTAATTTTGCAAATTAATTTTAAACAATTTTCAACTGAAAAGATAAATTTTCCATAAGGAATGGAATAGTTAAATTTTTAGTTAAAAAATTATAATTTTTAACAAACAAAAGAAGCATTTTTGGCCAAAAGGTAAAATTTACAACAAAAAAAGATCAATTTTAAATAAAAAATGGAGTAGTTAATTATTAAATTAAAAAAAAAAAATGATTTCCAAGCAAGAAACTAATATTTAACAAAATAATTGCATTTTTTACCAAAATAGTACAGTTTTCAACCAAAAATATGCATTTTCAAACAAGGATTATTTTCTATCAAAAGAGACAAATTTTTAACATATTTCATGAATTTTGGAATAAATGGTTAATAAATTTTGAACAAAAAACGATATAAATTTTGAGCGATAAATTTAATGGTTAAATTTGTAATTAAGAAACTTTAGACCAAAAAGGATGACGTTTTAACAAAATACAGTTGATTTTTCAACAGAGAAAGATTTTTCAGTCATGAAAGAAAAAAATGTCAACCAAACTGTTAAATTATCAACAAAATAATTCAATTTTTAAACAAATAAATAAACATTCATTTTAAAATATTAATGTTGAACAAAATTATTCAAAAGTAATAAATTTTCAATTAAGGAAATTAATTTTCTACTGAAAAAGACGAATTTTTAACAAAATACTTTAATTTTCGATAAAACATTTAAATTTTCTACCAGATGATTTTGATACCAAATTATGATTTTTTAACAAAAGAATTGATTTTTCTACCAAAAATGATTTTTCAGTCAAGAATGAAAAAAATGCCAACCAAATGATTAAATTTGCAACAAAATATTTTAATTTTTAAATAAATTAATTAATATTCAATTAATAAAATCAGTCTTTAATAAAATAGTTCAACAGATGAATTTTGCATGAAGAAGATTAATTTTGTACCAAAAAATAGGAATTTTCAACAACATACATGAATTTTGTACCAAACAGTTGAATTTTAAATTAAAAGTGAACAATTTTCAACAACAACAAAAAAACGTATTTTCAGTTACAAAGTTTGATCTTCAACTAATAATATCAATTTTGAAGTAAAAACGATAAATTTTGTTGAAAAATTTAATGGATATATTTTTAATTAAGAAAATTAATTTTCAATTAAAAAAATGAATTTTCAAAAAAAAATTTAATTTTCAACCACAAAATGAGTTTTTTGATAAGGTAGAGGAACTTTGAAATAAGTCATCCTTTTGACTTTTTAAACAATTAATAGAATTTTCAAAAAAATGATTAATTTAAATTGCATTTATGCGATAAAATGAAAAAATGAGAAATTTCTTGAAAACAGTAAAAAAAAAGGGGAAAAGAGGGTAATTCCCTGATAGGGAAAGTAAGAGAAAATTATGGGAGGGGAAGTAAATAGAAATCAGTGGAAATAGAGTATGAGAAGTGATCCAAGAGGAAGCTAGGAGGGTAAAATGAGGTTATAAGTGAGGGGAAATACAGTGAGGGGAAAAGAGGGAAACTGAGGGGTGTGGAAGTAGAGGAAGTATGAAAAATAAGATGAAGGGAAGTTGTGGAAGGAACGGGAGGATATTTATGATGAGGGAAATGAGAGGGGAAATATTTGAAATGTGTAGAGGGGATATGAGTAGAGGGGAAAGTCGGGAAAGTGAATAAAGAAGAAGTAAAATAAGACAAATGAGGATAAGTATACAAAATAATTGCAAATGAGGAACAGTAAGGGAGGGGAAATAAGGACTGAGGAAAGTAGGGGAAGGTGTGTTAATTGGGAAATAAAAGAGAGGGGAAAGTAAATGATAAAGAAGTAGGGGAGGGGGCGAATGGTGAAACGAGGGGAGTGAAAGTATGGGAGGGGGAAATTCGATCTAAAGAGGGTGCCCCAGACTCAAGTATCCGGACTTAAATATCTGTACAAAAATTAAAATAATAAATCGAAAATTCCTTTTCCAAAACTCAGTTAAAGTTGTAGTTTTTGAGTTATAAAATATTTAGGCTGGACCAATCAGGAGCGTGGTATAAACAGACGTGCGTACGTGAGCAGAAACCCAACGCAGTGTAATTGAGGAAGCGCCAAGGTGGGGTTAGCGACGGGAGAACAGCGGTCACTACACTTAGCTGGACCCCCGCTCACACACACGTAACTGTTTATACCGCGCTCCTGATTGGTCCAGTTTAAATCTTTTGTATCTCGAAAACTAGAGCTTCAACTGATTTTTCGAAAAGGAATTTTCGATTTATTTTTTTTAGTTTTATACAGCCATATATTAATTATCTATATATTAGAAAAGAAGAAGAAATCTCGGAAGCAACATTAAACATGAAAGAGTACACTAAAGTTCGGAGATTAATCACCAGCTACAAAGATCTAATTGAAATCTCTTTATCAGATTTACATTGAAGCAAATCTTCATTTGGCACAAGTAAGTAGCATTTAGGATTGCTGATGCTGTGCGCAATAGTTGAATAAGACGGGTCATCTTGTGATACGACGACCTAAATCTGAGCGAATTAAATGAGAGATTCGCCGTCATCAAAGGACCGACTGTGAGCACGAGTAAGATGAACGAAGACGAGTCGATAATTAGTGTTTAGTGGGTTACATATTAGACCAACACTGAATGCATTATAGACAACTAAATAAAGCACATGTTCAACGGATGACTCTGACATCCATCATTCGAACGTAACACGCCCTCTTCGGTTTCATACACCTACTTGGCAGTTTGGCAATGGTCTAGAAAATAGTCAAATGCTTCGAAAGAATTCTCTTTTTTGAGGTTTCATAGCCTCTCCACTATTTCCCCCTTTTTTTTTGACCTGAAAATGTTTCCAGTTGAAGAATTTTCGCTTAGATTATGCTCTGTTTAGCGAGGGAATACTCAACGGAAAAGACGAAATTTCTTTTAAGGCCATGTGACGAGTGGGTCACGTGACTAGATTCCTAACTTACCGACACCTTTTCTGTTTCATCACTGATTTTCAAACGAAACGCCACATCGAGTTGAAAATTTAACAAACTAAATAAGATGCACTAATAAACATGTGTCTGGTCCTAAATTTTTAGAATTATAAAACTTTTTTTTTGTAAAGAAATTTGTTTTGCTTCTTTCATAATTATAGAAATTTATGACCAGACACATGTTTATTAGTGCTTCTTATTTTGTTTCTCAAATTTTCAACTCGATGTGGCGTTTAGTTTGAAAATAAATTGGGAAACAGAAAAGGTGTCGGTAAGGTAGGAATCTGGTCACGTGACCCACTCGTTCCCCCGGCTTTTTTTCCACAAAAATGAAAACTTTTAAAAACTGAATTCGGAGATGCTATAAAATATCATAACGGACGTCCCCGGACTCTTTTTTAAAGGAATAATAACACAAAAAATGTATTGGGCTAAATAACAATTTTATGCATTATTTTGAGGTTACGTCGTTTTTCATCTCTACCTTTCTGATAATTTGAAAATTATTGATGAAATAAACTTTTTTAATTGCCTGCAATTAAGGTTAGTTCCGGGAGATTAGTTTTATTTGTAAGTCCAAAGTTTTCGGCCAAAAATATTGTGTAGTTTGGAAGTAACGCTCGGGAGAATTATAACACACATAACCTCGAAATATACACAGGTTGTTAGCAAAATTAAAATTTTTTTGAAAAATAAGCACAAAAAAAATGTGCGGGAGTGTCCGTTAGCATGTTCGCTAACATTTCCTAAATTTTTAAGACAAAATATTTATTATTCTAGAAAAAAAGCCAGGGGAACCTAAAACTGGTAAAATCGACAATTTTCTAAGGTATCACATGCCCTTAAATCCACTTTAAAGGAAATTTATTTTATAGCAAAAAAAACGAAGAATTTTCAACAAAATCGTTAAATTTACTACCAAAGATATGAAGTTTTAACCAAGATAATTAATTTTCGACAACAAAAAAGTGCATTTTTAACAAAAGAGATAATTTTTCAACCAAGTAGTTAAATTTTCAATAAAAAAATTAGTTCTCAATAAAAAATGCAATAGTTTATGCTTTAACTAAAAGGAATTGAATCTTTAATCAAAAACAGTTGTGTTTTTGACAAAAAAAAATAAATTGTCAACCAAGAAGATTTATTTTCTACCAAGAGATACAGATTTTCAACAATTTTTTAAAGATTTTCTCAACCCTTTAGAGAAAAAACTGCCCGACGTTAAGTATTCTCTCGCTGAAATTTAATAAATGCTAAAAGAACGACGAAATTTAACTAAAATATTTACATTTTTATCCAAAGAGATAAATTTTTAACTAAAATAATGAATTTTCAGGAACAAAAAAGACAATTTTTAACAAAGGAGATCATTTTTGAACCAAGTAGTTAAATTTGTAATAAAAAAATTATTTTTCAGCAAAAAATGTAATAGTGTATATTTAATCTAAAAACAATTGAATTTTTAAACAAAAAAAGTTGCAATTTTAACAAAAAAAGATAAATTTTTAACCAAGAAGATTTATTTTTTATCAAGACATACAGATTTTCAACAAAATTCAAAAGACATAACCAAAGACATAAATTTTTAACTAAAATGATTAATTTTTAAGAAAAAAGAGCATTTTTAACAAAGGAGATCATTTTTCAACCAAGTAGTTAAATTTTAAATAAAAAATGAGTTCACAACAAAAATGTGATAGTTGATATTTGAACTAAAAAAATAAGTAATTTTCATAAAAAACAGTTGCATTTTTAACAAAAAAATATGAATTTTCCAAAATAGTTTAATTTTCAACCAAGAGATTGAAATTGATATTTTTTAGTTAAAAATTGATGTATTTTATTGAAAACTTGTCTTTCTTGTTAGAAATTCAACTTTTTGGTTGAGTATTTACCATTTATACTGAAAATTTAACTATTTGATAAAAAATGTTATATTTGTTTGAACGCAGTTTAGTTGAAAATTGGACTATTTTGTTCAAAATTCTTTCTTTTTTCTTAACTTAATTTTTTAAAGTGTAAAATTAAATATTCAATTTGTGGCGTGAGAAATATATTTTGTGGAAAATTAATCTTCTTAGTTCAAAATTCATATTTCGGTTAAAAATTCATCTCTTTGGTCAAAAATTCAACTATTTCAGTGAAAAATTTAACTAATTTGTTAAAGATTTCATTTTTTTTCTTAAAAATTAAACTAGTATAGTTAAAGATTTATCATTTCAGTTGAAATTCTTCTCCTTGGTTGGAAATTTGACTATTTCATCGAAAATTCTTTGCTTTTTTCGTAAAAAAATTCTTCGTTTGAATCACAAATGAAACTATTCCATTTTTTGTTACAAATGTATCTTTTTCAGTTTAAAATCCAACTCTTTGGCTGAAAATGTATTTTTTTTTTTAATTGAACTTATTGGTTGAAAATTCATTTATAATCTTGAAGATACGTCTTTTTGGTAGAAAATTAATCACTTTCGTTAAAAATTAAACTATTTTGTTGAAAATTTCATTTTTTGTTGTCTTTAAAAATCAATTTTTAAAATTAAAAAATTAAACTATTCTAGTTGAATTTATTGTTAACAAATTCATCTTTAAATTGAAACTATATAATAATTAAATTTTTTACTTTACCTTTCTTAGTTTTAAATTCAACTATCTGATTGAAAATTTATTTATTTTATTTGAAATTAATCTTTTCAGTTGAAAATTCATGTTTTTAGTTAAATAGTTATTAATTTGCTTAGAAATTAGTCTACTTTGTAGAAAATTCAACAATTTTGTGTAACCATCATTTTATGGTTGAAAACTCAACTGTTTTATTGGAAATTCTTTTTTTTATTAACAATCCAAGTGCTTTGGTAGAAGATTCAAAAATTTGATCGACAAGTAATTATTTTTGTTTACAATTAAATGTCTTCTTGTGAAAATTCGTCTTTCAATAAATAAAATTTATTTTCTTTATTGAAAAATCACTGTCATTTTTGGGTTTATCCCGATCTCAAAAAATCCCGCGTCATATAAAACTAATCAAATAATTAATTTAATTATTTATTTAACTAAAAATTTGTAATATCTCTTTAGATTCCTTCAAAACTTTTGAAAACTTGAAAATCCTCTGAAATCAGTTGAAATCACTTGAAATCTTTGGTAATCTCGGAAATCTCTAGGAGTCCTTTAAAATCTCTTTAAATCCTCTAAAATCTTTTAAAATCCCTTAAATCAGTTACGATCCTTTTGAAACCCCTTGGAATGTCCATGGCCTATTTTAATCAACATTTTTTAATGAAAATTTTAAAAACAATTCTTCGTTTAACTCTTAATCAAGTTTTTATTGGCAGATGTTGATTAGCAAGCACTTACTGTGTGTATCAGTGAAAATAAACTCAATGAATGATTTAGTGCGCGTTCACAAGATAAGATACTATACAATGTTCGCCAATGTCTTGTGTTACACAAATCATTAGCATTTTTATGTGGGGAAACCAGTACGAGGTGGATACCAGTACGAGCTGAATAATGGGAAAAAGCTGAATTTTAAAGCAAAAGTTTTTTGTATTTTTTTTATTAGTATCAATATTAAAAAATAGATTTGTAATCAGCCTTTTTACCACTTTCTACCTATTTTTTAATTGAAAAATTTGAAAAATGTGCTTTTGGCATGACGATGAAAATTTGGTTCTCTGACAACGTATCATTTACTGAGGAATTAAATTAATTTCACTATTTTTTCACTGGTTCCTTCGATTCGTCAAACTCGTTTAGTTCCAAAACTGTTCAATGATTAATTATTTTCATTTTTATCGAAAATATATTTTAGGTTTTTTTATGAGTAGTGGAATTTGGTACTAAGTTAAATTTAAAACGGTTCAAAACGGATCAATTTTCAACTATTAAATATTAATTTTTAACTAGAAACATTCATTTATACATTAATATTTTTGGAAATCTTTTTAAATATTCTTTTAAAAATTTGTTTTAAAAAAATGCCTTACAAACTTTCCAGGAATCTAGTAATAATTTTATTATCTTGAAACCCAAATTTTTGTAAAATCATACAAAAGTAAAAAAATCACTTTACAATCATACAGATTCTTTTTTGAAAATTTGAGGAATCTTATTAAATATTATTTTTAATTAATTTGTTTAACAAAAAAATATTGTTAAATTTTCTAGGAATTTTCATACGAATTTTTTATTGATTTAAAAGCTTTAAAATGCTTAAAAACTCTTAAAAATTTTGTGTTGAAATTTTTTCAAAACTTCTGAATATATTTTAAACTTACTCGATTATTTCCCAAATAATAATTATTGTTCATTTCTCATTTATTATTCAAACAAATTTTCAAATTTTTTTTAATATTCTCTTTAAATTAATTTTTTGAAATAAAAAAAAACCTTTTTAATTTTTCCCAGCAAACTTACAAAAATTTTTTCATTTTCTTAAAATATTTAAAGATCCTTGATAAGCTTCAAAGTATTATTTCGAAGTCTTAAAAAATCTAAATTTAATTTTTTATTTTTCAACATCTTTTCCAGTTTTAAATTAAGTTTAGATCATCTCAAAACTTGTAAATATCTCTTGAACTACCCCAAATGTTTTACAAATTTATAATTATTCAATTGTTTTTATTTGATAAAATTCAATAATTTTCACTTGAATATTAAAAATTTGTTAAATAGAACAATTAAAACTGAAAAGTCTAATGTATTAATTTAATTTTCCTATATATTAACGATTTAAAGCTTTCTATTTCAACTATAGAGTTTAAAATTTAATTTTTTAAATAAAATATTTCTAATTAAGCGGGTTAAAACTGAAATCTTTTAGATTGAAACAATATTTGAATAGGATTTGGAATCGAAAAAGAGCGTTTAATTTTTTTAATTATTTGAAAATTAAGAATATTTTCTAAAGCTTCAATCGAACGTTTATTAATTAAATTTCCAAATAGAAAAATAAATTTTTAAAAATAAGAACAAATTGTCTAAAGAATATAGTTAGATTCACAACCAAAGTGTTCAACCACGTTGAAAGAAAATGATGAATCTTCCAAAACACGAAAGAGATTTTTAACAAAGGAGCTCATTTTTCAAAAAAATAATTAAATTTTTAATTTAATTTAATTTAATAAAAAATACGAATTTTTAACTAAAAATAAAAATAAATTTTTTATCAAAAACAGTTACATTTTGAACCAAGAAAGAAGAATTTTCCACCACAATGGTGTAATTTTCAACCGAAAAGATTAATTTTCTACCAAGAAGATTTAATTTCTTCAAACAAAAGAAAACAGATTTTCAACAGGTTACATGAATTTTCATTAAAAAATGATTAATTTTCCAACGAAAATTAAATTGTTCAATATTCAATTCAAAAATTTAATTTTCTACCAAACTGAATTTTTTAAAACGAAAATAACCTAAAAGGAATTTAATTTAAATACAAAAGTGTTGAATTGAACTAAAAAAAATGAATTTTCAACCCAGAAAATTAATTTTCTATCAAAAACGATGAATTTTGAATCAAATTGTTGAATTTGTAATTGGAAAGATAACTTTTCAACCAAAAATAAAATAGTTAAATTTTCAGTAAAAAAAAATTGTTTGCCCAAAAAAAAATAAGTCCCAACCAAATAGTTAAATCCAGGAATATAAAAATTTCTAGGCATATAAAAATGTTCTGAAAATTTCCGGTTTTTCCAGGTGACTATTTGAAAAGTTGTGCAATTTGTTTGAAAATTCTTTTTTTATTAGTGGAAAAATAATCTTCTTGGTTGAAAATACAAGTATTTGGTTAAAAATGTATGTATTTTGTTGAGAATTCATGTTTGTTTATACAAATGGGTTCTTTTAAAAGAGTTGGAAATAGAGAAACTGTCAAAAGTTTAAGAGGATAGATTATGGACTAGTATACCAACAAAATCGCGCATCTTCTAATTAATTTCTTACCTGGTTTAAATCAATTAATATCAGCTAATCGTATACAACACGATTGGAAAAGGATAGAATAATGCAACAAACCAACAAAACAGATGGATTCTTTCAAAGGATTGGATCAGTAAACCAAAAAAATCCATCATCGTTTAATTAATTTCTAACCTGGTCCGAATCAATTAACATCAGCTAATCGTACAACATGGTTGGAAGAAGATACAACAAAAGATAACAAACCAACTATACTCGGACTATACAGATGGGTTCTGTCAGAATATTGGAAATAGAGAAATTTTCATTGGAACAACATACCAACAAAATCCAACATCTACTTATTAATTTCTGAACTGGTCCTAATCAATTAAAACCAGCTAATGACAAACGACGGTTGGAAGAAGATAGAGAATGGAACAAAACCAACTATACAGATGGTGACAGTCTAGAAAATAGAGTATGGACTAGTATACCAACGAAATCCAAAATCTTCTTATTAATTTCTTACCTTGGTCAAATCAATTAACATCAGTTAATCATACAATAATGCTACAATAATGCTGCAGAAGAAGATGCAACAATGGAACAAACCAACTATACTGATGGG
>NC_046665.1:118669092-118680890 GCF_010883055.1 Belonocnema kinseyi | reverse complement strand
TCACATTTCCCATTTCACATTTCCAATTTCACATTTCCAATTTTACGTTTCCAATTTCACATTTCCAATTTCACATTTCCAATTTCACATTTCCAATTTTACATTTCGAATTTCACATTTCCAATTTCACATTTCCAATTTCACATTTCCAATTTCACATTTCCCATTTCACATTTCCAATTTCACATTTCCAATTTCACATTTCGAATTTCACATTTCCAATTTCACATTTCCAATTTCACATTTCCAATTTCACATTTCGAATTTCACATTTCCAATTTCACATTTCCCATTTCACATTTCCCATTTCACATTTCCCATTTCACATTTCCAATTTCACATTTCCAATTTTACGTTTCCAATTTCACATTTCCAATTTCACATTTCGAATTTCACATTTCCAATTTCACATTTCCAATTTCACATTTCCCATTTCACATTTCCAATTTCACATTTCCAATTTTACGTTTCCAATTTCACATTTCCAATTTCACATTTCCAATTTCACATTTCCAATTTTACGTTTCCAATTTTACGTTTCCAATTTTACGTTTCCAATTTCACATTTCCAATTTCACATTTCCAATTTCACATTTCCAATTTCACATTTCCAATTTCCTTTAAAGTGTAAACTTGAAAATCAGTAAACTACGCCTCAGCTCAAAACCAACAAAATAAGAATTAAAATCTCCAAAATAAAAAATTTGTCATTCATGAAAGGTGTGAAATTTCAATAAAAATGTTGAATTTTCAAGCCAGAAAGGCGAATTTTCAGCAAAACAGTTCTCTTTTCATCCAAGAAATATCACTTTAACAAAATTGTTGAATTTTCAGAAAAATAATTCAATTTTAAACAAAATAATAACATTTTTGACATCATCTTCCGAGTCTCTTCCGTTTATCAAAATAAATCCGAGTTTATCGTGTTTCGGGTTGATTCGAACAGATTGAGGCGAGGCGGACAGTGATTCCGACATGGTAACAAGTTCGTATGAATGGACTTTTATCTGTGCACTTAAATCCTTTCGAAATAGCTTTAGTCGATTAATATTGTATCCGTGACCAATTCATTGACCATACGAAATTGTAAAAAATAATGTAGTGCGATTTCATCCTATTCTGGCTCATCAGTGCAACAATGTTCAGGAGATAAATAATAATTTTGCGATTATTTCTGACCTCGAGTTAGCAGGTCAAAGGTTAATTAGAATTTTCGGGAATGAGGCCTGTCCTTTAAAACGGACTCACTCGAAACATAAATGAAACTTAATGTCTCATGTGCAAATTGAATGGTAAGCAAATTCCCGGCTTTTATACTGATTGAAAACATTTTTCATGAAAATTAAAATTATTAATTTTTTATGCTTGAGGCCACAAATTTTTTCAAATAAAGTAATTAGCACTAAACTGCAAATTAAATCACTTGAAGTGGGACTTTTTTTAAATTTAATTTTTTTTTTAATGAAGCTTAAACAAATTTGTAATCCCTAAGTTTTTAATTCAAAGGATCAATAATTTATAGGTATAAAATGGAAGATGTGAACACTTTTTAGTTGAATAATTAAGAATTAAATGCCTTTAAACTGAAATGTTTTTAAACTATTATAAATTGAATTTTTTAAAAAGATTTCTGGTTAAAAATATAAATCCGCGGTATCATTTTTAATACTCTAAATTAAAGAATAAAACAATACATTTGTAAATCTTAAAAATTATATTATTTTGAGCAAGTTTAAGTCAGAAACTTAAAAAATCGATGTCAACTTTTTTTAAATGTAAACACTTTAAAATATTTAATTAGAAGTTAAATTATTTTAATTTTAAGTCATTTCAAATTAATAATTCCTAAATTTTTATTTACTCATCAAAATTCACTCTGGTTTTAAATATATGATTTATATATTTTATTTATTTATATTTATTTAGATATTTCAACTATTTGATTCATAGGCTTGTTTTAAATAAACAATTGAGTATTGCTAAATATTAAAAAAAATATCTCTTAAAGTATTTTAAATTTAATACAAGTGTTTAATTATGAATTTATTAATTCGTAATTATTTTAAAATTAGAAACAACATTTAAAAATAGTATTTAAATATATGATTCGAAATTAAGCAAAAGCATTTATTTACGAATTTACTAATTTCAAATTATTTTAAAACATTTCTATTGTAAACAATTCAATTTGAAATTGTATAGTTCTGAATATTTAATTTAAAAAATAATTTTACATAAACAATTAGTATTCCCAAATATTAAAAAAATTGTTCTCTTTTCCTAAAATATTTTGAATAGAATAAGTGTAAACGAAAGTTTTCAGATTATAATTAATTCAGATTATAATTCGAATTAAAATTTAAGTTTAAATTCACATCTGTAAAGTATTTAATTTTAAAAGTATTTAAAATCATGACGAAAAAGTTGAAATCTAACTTATTTTAAATTGCATTATATTGTGAAAAAATTATGAAAACTAAACTTTTATAAATTGAACAGTTCTCACATTTCTGGTTGAAAACACAAATTCACGCCATATTTTACAGTGTTATAAATTAAAGAAGAAATTAATAAATTTTGAAATGTTAAAAATTATATCAATTCAAGCAATTTTAATTGAAAAATTTTTAGATTTGAACAATTCTAAATTTTATTGAACTCAAACACTTTTTAAATCAAATTAAATTGTTTTAATTTAAAATAGTTTTAAATTTCGATTGTTATTCACACATCAAAATTCAATGCTTATACTTACAAATTAATTTTTTTTTTACTAGGACGCTTTAAGTTCAAAGCTTTTATATTAAAGCTCTGATATTTGTACGTTGGAAGGCTTTTTATTTCAAACAATTCAATTTCAAATTGTTTCTTTTTTAATATTTTATAACTCTTCATTTTAAATGAACAGTCAAATATTACTAAATATTAAAAAATTATTCTTTTTTTTGATTAGCAAATTTCAAATTTAATGGATATAAATGGAATATTTTCTGACTAAAAACAACATTAGAATTTTAATAAAAATGTTTAATTGTGAATCTATTAAGTAATTTGAAATTATTTAAAAATATAAAATAGTTTATAAAGTGTTATGAGATTCAGAATCGCCCTGTAAAATCAATTATTTTGTTTAATTTTCATTACTTGAAATGTACAGTTAAATTTGGTAAATTGTTTCTTTGGCTCATTGCGAGATTTTTATTAAAATTTTCTTTAAAAAATCTCAAACCTAACACTAAAAACAACCCGTGAAACAAATAAAAATAAATTTATAACGACTACATTTTTTCTGAGATCAATAATCAATAGGGTGTTCCAAAAAAGGGTTAATTTTGTTCAAATGGCACACCTTAAAAGTGTTTCTCTTGGTGTCAAAATAACACCCTGATTTTTTGCTAAATTTGAAAAACTAGGAGTCCCCCAAATCGAGTTTTGCAAATAAAGTTATTATTTTATTTCAATAATCGCTTTTACAGTATTTTTTATACGTACAATGTACTCTTTTTACTCAAAATAAATCACTCAGAGTTTTCGCAAAATTAAAAAAAAAAGTATTTAGGGGTCCTCCGCCCAAGCCAGTTTTTGAAAATAAAAAGCCTATATTTTATTTAAATAACCGTTGCTAATAGATTTGTTTACTTCAACAAGTATGCATTGTACTCTCTTTATTGGAACATATAAATCAGATTTTTGACAGATTTATAACAAAAAAATTAGCATTTAATTCAGGGGTCACCCCTAAATAAAAAGAAGGTAAAGGTGCAGTTTGCGATAAAAAAATCTTTTTATATTTTAAATATTTATAACTCCACTCAAATTTGACGAATTGAATAGCTCACCTAAAACAATCGGATCCATGGGAGAAGTATGTTAACCGTCGGCTACATACACCGCGAACTGGATATTTCACTTGTTGCTACCGGCACCGTTTCTCCCTCCAGATAGTTCAAAAAACCATTTTTTCTTCACTTTTAATTGATTCGATACCATGTCCCATTTTCACTCCATAACTTTGATCCTCTCCGGTCTTGGCGCGAAACTTGAAATTCAAAATGGAGAAACAAGTCCCATCAAGGTAGAATTTGAAAAGCTAAGTAGAATACCTATAGTTGTCTACTAAACACAACTAACTGAAAATGTGATTAATTGAAACGTGCAAAAACTGACATTTGCAGTGTTGCACACTCTTGATGGTCTTTAAGACTCGAACAGATTAGCACCGGTCAGAACACGTTTCGATGACGAATGATGACGTTGCCGTCGGTAACGAAGCAAAAAGGAAGAACGTCAACAACAGCGTGGACACGGTCACTGGTGCACAGCTCGCCCTTCGCTGCCTCACTGACTGGGACGACAGATTTACCAGAGCAGAAATAAGAAATCTCCGGCTATAGTCTTCCATCTCGTCGGATCGTGGACCCAGGCCGACCGCAAAAGCTCTGTGTGGGTGAAACATACAAACATATGTTTGGATCCCTCTTGAAACACAAGTGGATTTATGTGTGAGTGGGTAACCGCAAGAGAGGCGTCGCGTCGGCAATCCCGCTCAAACCCCTCGACGAATGGTCAGCCAGTACACATGTGAGGCGCGACTTCTCAGAAGGAGCCGCTAAGAAATTACGATTGGAAATTTCTATCTGCACTCGTTTTCTTCATTCAACAAAATCATTTTTTGACAATACTTGGTGGATTTAAAAAAAACGCTTTGGTTAAATTAAGAAAAATATTGTTCAGCTGAACAAATTCATTTGTTTCAATCAATAAGTCCAACTACTTGGGTTTGTAAAATATGCCGATGCTACTTTATTGGTTGGCAGAACCAATGTGTTTGTTGGTGCTCTTACCTGGTTTGTTGAAATTGCCATGCGGGTAATAATACCAACAAGCACAATGGTTGTTTCTCGGCATATTTTACAAACCCATGTAGCTGAGCGTTTTATTAGACTTGGCTGATTCAACTAAAATATTTTGTTGAAAGCATCTTAAAAGCGACAGACACATGCGCATTCAATTACGATTTGGTTTTCTAAAAGAGCATTTAATGCTGCTCAAGCAAATATGGTGCCAACGTTGATTAGCCATTGGCTGACCAAATAAGAAGAAGATGAAGGAGAATGCAATTCAAGATGACAGTGCACTCGCGAGAGTTCGTAGAGTCGCGAAAAATCTTTAAAAAATAAAAAATGGGCGTAATGAAAAAACAGAATCGAATGGGGGCCTAAGAAATGTACATTCTTTCCCAATTATTTCTAATATTAGTCTTCAAATCATAAATCAAAGGGGTTTGCGTACTTTGTTGTCCATAACATATTCTCGGATTGAATCAACCAAAATTGTATTGATTCAACCAAATCTATTTCTGGTTGTGTGTGGATTTTTTAAAAAATAAACATGTAATATCTCAAAAAGTTTCGTTCATTTGGATGATCCTCATTCGTAACATCCTCTTCAGTGAAAATTAATGAAATCATGACATATGTTATGTGCGCGTGTAAGGGCGAGACTTGGAACTGCTCTTGAATAAAGAATTTTCTTCTAATGATCAGGTTTCTGGTGCTATACGAGTACACAAATCCACTATAGATATCTTCGCTTCGTCATTAGAAATTCTTCGATGTATACGCTTCGATTATCAGGTATCAGTTTTATATATGATTAAAAAAATTAGACTGTATAAAGAGAGCCCAATATCGTTTTCTTCGCTTTCCGACCAAACAATTGGGAATGACAATTAATGAATAGGCGTCACCATCGTATCTAGATTTATATTCTCTGATGTATGCTGTCTGTACAATCTACGCGCAAGAACAAATTTGACTGTTCCACCATTCTCGCTGAAATGAAATTGCGCTTGTCTACTGTATGACTCTTCAAAATTACTCTGCTTACGTGTATCTATATAAGGAAGCGAATTTGTTTGACAATGTTATCTACTGCTTCAACATACAGCTATCCTATTGTTTTAGAACCTTTCACGTGAACGTGCGTTCGATCTTAATAATAGGCTTTGTATTTTGGATATTCTTACACTGAGAAAACTATATCGCATAAATTACAATATATATCGTAATTCCTACGCTATATATCGTAATTATCGCATTATAATAGCGCAAAATCGTGATATCGTACATTGCAAGTTTTTACATTATATACCGCATAATTGTGCAATCTATAACGTAAGAAATGGGGTAATAAGTAAGTTTTAATTCGTCTACAATAATGTGATTTATTTCGGAGGAAATATATCAGTAAGTACATATTTTTTTGTGTTTTCTGTCGTGGATTTTACATTTTTTACTGAAATTTGCTCACTTCAGCGCGACGCAGTGGACGAGTTCAGAATTATTTTCCTAACCTCAATAAAACTTTCGCCGAAATATGTTTAATCATTAGCAGTTGCAGGTCTTACCTGCGGCAAATTTTTAATTTTCTCTGTAATTGTTTTAAATCTAGAGTCCCGATTTATAGCTCTGACTCGTACTCTGCCTTTTTCCCATTGCTGCTAAGGACGCCGTAGCAGACGACAGCAACAAAATTTAACTTCATTTTTGTCTGTGATATTAGTGCATTATAATATCTAGAAAGCTCCGGGATCTGATTGTACGTTATCATATTGCGCTTTCTTGCAATATTCATAATTTTTAATTTTTCAGGAAAATAACAACATTCTACACAATTAAAAGTTGTGTTTAAAGTGTACAAAAGGACATTACCACAATTTTTGAAGCATATACTTATTTATCAGTTCCTTCCTTGTATTGATTTTTGAAGAAAACAATCTTTACATTTTTCCTTCAATTTCCTGATTGGTGACTGAAATCCCATGTTGAATTTATACTTTCACCAAATGAAGATATATTATTGATTCTATAAAAATATAAACTAAATTTTTTCTACAATCTTTGCTCAATATTAATGCTCATTCATATTATTAATTTGAAATTAAAGAGATGTTTATAACAGTCATGATCAATAATGCACTAGTTTAAAAACAAAGTCTTATTTTAAGGACGCTTCTGTAAAACAAATTTTTTATTTATTGTTTCTAAGTGTTATTATAGCAGGATTGAATGTTTCCATTTGCGTAAACTGATATTAATTTTTTTTAAAGAAATCTTTATTAAATGCCGATGAGTTGATAAAGTATTGCATGCACAATGTTACAAAATGCTCTTTATTGAAGTGAATATACCAAAAAGTTTGATAAGAATCATATTTTCACGGTAGCAATATATTTTTATTTAAATATGTCCTCAGTACTAAAAAAGGCATAAAATAGACGAACAAAAAACATCTTTTGACATATTTAGTCATTGATTTTTCAAGTAATGCGGATTTGAGTATAATAACTCTATCTTTATATATGAAATTATATGTTCCTAAAATTTATTCTTGCTTAAAATCAGGATTATGATATTTAAATTTGTCTACAAAAGATTAAGTAAACTCAAATATCCACGAAAATTAAGACGAAATGGGAAATTAAACTTCAAGAAAGGGACCAACTTATGCTCTAATTTTTGGCCACTGGTACATATATGTTTCGGACACCATCCTTATACGAGTCCGTAGATCGATGCACCAATTGTTCATAGATTCCATTTTTAAATACCCATAATTTGATTTTCAATTTTTTTAAGCAGTTTTACAATCTTTCCTCATGACTTTTATAACTTCTAATAGTTTTATACTAACTTATAAAAATCTGCAAATAAAAAGTATTTAATTTCTTATTCTTAATCAACTCGAGTGAGAACTTAGACTTTCAGAGGAAAGTTAGCGCTCATCTTTCGGGACCTGCAGACATTATCGTTGCACTTGTCGCTGGCTAGTTTTGCCTTGTTGGTGTTGGAGCATTGGTGTGAGTTGGCGAGTATCACGCACGCTCGACGGAGCAGAGCCAGCCACGACTGGATGAATTTAAGCTGAAGGGTGGAAGGGGTGAGGTAGGCGTGGCCAGTAAAACGGGTGGCTCTACCAAGGCATGGACCATTGGCGAAAGCATAAGCCGTGAGCATCGTATGTCTACGCCTCTCCATTGTAGTCACGTGCCCGTGTCGTTCTCTAGGTACCAACCTATTATTCATGTCTTCTCACACGAAAACACACATAAAGAGACTGGCTCAATTTTAGGGGCTGCTCTCGTCCAACAACAAGGGTTTTCTTTCCTAATCAGGAACATCTGGCCACGCCTCATCACCTCCGTTGAACTTCCGTTGGTACCCATTTGGCCCCAAAAATCGGAACTTGAAAAAATTATAATTCTGTAATTCAATCATACTGTGCAGGTTTGGTTCATTCGAGAAGAAAGAAACTGATCTTGGTCAAATTAAGGTAAGTTTCAATCCTACGCTGAGTTTCTATTAAGAGAAGGGCTAATTCGGAAAGCTTGGTATACAAATTTTTTAGTTAAGAAATTCTCGCGGATCTTTATCCTCATAAATCTGACTTTCACTCAACTGAGGAGGCCTCTCTGACTAGATGTACGCCAGATAGGTAATTGAAGGTAGATCGTGTGAGAAGTGGTTTATGGGATATTGGGTATGAAATGAGCAAAGGCCGTTTCACACCGCGAAGCAGAGAATTATCTGGCTGTGAGCCCAAATTCTAAATTTACGCACGCTTTCGTCTGCCTAGTGACCATACTTGATAGGTAGGAGTACACTCACTCACGCACTGGAGTGCGTTTGATGATCGTTTACATGTTAACCAGCAATATTTTCCATCTTGTTTTATATTCAGGAAACAGTTATGTATCAACTCTTCATAACTTTGGGCCATAATCGATAAATTATTCTCTTCCCTTCTAAATTTTTACCTCAAAAGAAAACAATAAAACCACTTCTAAAATTCAACTTTTTCTACCTACTCTCTCTCTCTCTCTCTTTCTCTCTTGTTCCGCTTGTTTTTGGCCATGGTGACTGAAGATCTGGTTTCTTTGCAATAGTTTCTCATTCAAAATGTATGGAGATTTGAACCCTATAAAAAGGGAAGCATTGAAGAAAAGTAAGGCATTAAAGTGGTTTCTCTATAAACCTTGAATTGAAGAAAATATATATTTCAATTGTAATTTTGCGCCACACACATGTGTAAAATCTCACGTATAGTTCAAAACTTTCCGAGCGTGGCGTGCCGCATTTAAAAAAATATATGACCACCTCCATTGTTTTGTTTTGACAGGTCGTTTGAACAAATAAATAATTAATAATCAGACAGGATTTTATGAAATGTTTGTGGAATAAAAAATTATTTGCCACTTATTGGAAACTTTGGCTTTTACACAGCGATTTTTAATTTAAAATCCTTGCCTTTATTCACAAACTATTAGTTGTTCAATCATTATTTATTTACATTTTACTCGCGTTCACATCGGTGGCCATATTTTTTTTAAGTGCGGTTGGCACGCCACCCTCGGGAAGTTTGGAACTATACGTAAGTGTGATTTTGCTCATGTGTGTGTGCGCATAGATACGTGTTTTCCTCGCGTGTGGCGTTTTTTGGCGTTAAAATTTATAAGCATAAAATATAATTCCTCTCATTTAGAACTCATTCCTTTTGACAAAAGACATTTTGTATATAATAATAAGTTAATGTTGTATAACCGCAAAGGACTTTCAATTATAAACTCAATTTTCAAAATTCGTTAAATGCTCTAGCAGGACAATAAAGGTGAAAAATATTTTCGGGCTAACTATTTTATTGGCCCTTCGTGGGCAGCCTATATGGCCTCAGGTTTCTTTCAACAATATTTGGGAACAGTGTGCCATTCTTGACCATAATGTGAGGTTGTACGTTAAATGCAGTGTACAAAGTAGAGGAAATGTGTTGTATACGTCTATTGTATATGATCACTTTTCCCCTTTGCTGCGTTTTGCGGATTGTTGAGAAGGGCGAGGCTTCGTTTAGCACGTAATATAACGCTGCAAGATAGCTATTTATATGTCTACCTATACTTAAGAAAGTGGCATATGTACGCATTGGCAATTTATATGCACGAATCGTGGACGTCAACGTGCATGTAAGTACGCCATTCTCCACACAGATTGGATATATGCGTGTGTGAACGTGCATGGACATCGCGAGTTTATATTCTATGGCCCGACTTAATGGCTCGCGACTAACGTTCAGACACGAATATCAAGACACGTGAACCCCTCATATTTACAATTTTTAATCAATTCAACACTGCGATGAAAATGGCGAGAAAAGTCAAACAACGAATTCCAGATGACAAGTGTTTTATTACCTCAGGAAAAAATTGCAGCTATAATTAATTATACGAAAAATATGATCTTTTCATTTTCAATATATCCCGTGCAGAAATTCCAATTTCGATCTGATCGGGGCCAGATCGGGCAGAATTTGGCCCAAAACAGGCTATCTAGATGGGGCCAGACTCGAAATGAAACGCGATGCCCGATCGGGGCCAAGCGCTGCGCCCAGAGATAACCGTACCTGGCCCCGATCGGGCCCATATTAATTTATTTTTCTTATTCTTAATTAAAAGGGATTCTTAAATAATATAATATTAAAATTGAATATATCACCTCCTTAAATGGCCAGCATTTGTGTATGATAAACCATTTAAGTATATTGCAATATATTTTTGGTTTTAATTTCTAAATTGAAGTTGCTTTCAATTTCTATATTGAACCTAATTTTGGAAAGTATCAAATCACCTAAAAATACGTGAAAATAAATATGTTTATGACGTCATTGTTGATCTAATTCGTTTTCACATTCAACAAATGAAATATTACTTTTGCTACTTTTCTTATAAATAAATAACCTCATTTCGAGGTTAGGTTTCATCTTGACATTCTTAATAAATTTACTAATTATAGTCTTCAACACGTAATTCAGGAATATTTTGAAGTATATTATACTTACGCATTCGTCTTAAGTGTTAAAATTAACAATAAAATAACGTTAAATTAGTTTATTGTTCGACATTATTATGCAAAGTAGGTTGTTTCGGAAAGAATACTGCTAACACACAGAAATATTTATACTTTATTTTAATGCTATTAAAAAAATGAGCTTCTGTCCCCCGTATTATCAAATTCCTGGGACAGAAATTCTGGGAATGACATAAATGGGATTCCCAGTGTAGTTTAACTTTCAAACTAGAAGTTATATTTTGTACAAAACAGTTGGATTTTTAAACAGTAAGTTTTAATTTTCTACTAAAAAATTACCTTTTAACAAAAAAGTTGAATTTTCAACCCAAAAGGCGAATTTTCAACAAATGAAGGTTTTTCAGTCAAGAAACAAAAAAAGGTCATATGAATTGTCATCAGAGAAGCCAAAAGATGAATTTTTGAAAAGAAAGTTTAAACTTGTATTTTTAATTTAAAAAAATAAATTTCTACGAAATGAATTTTTTAACCAAAAAGACGAGTTTTCAAGTTAAAAATATTTTAGTTACATTTTTCACACCAAAATATAAATTTGACATGAAAAAAATATTTCAGAGCAGTTTTTAACATAAAAATATTAATTTTCAACCAAAGCATATTTTAGTTGAATTTTTAACAACAAAATATGAATTTTAAGCACAAAAGTTAATTGTAGACCCTAATATTTGAATTTCAAACCCAACAAGAGGAATTTTCAACCAAAAAAATTATGAAAGAATTATTTAATTTGCAACAGAATAATAAAATGTTTAACTAAAAATATAATTGCAACTAAAAAAAGAAATAGAAGAAAAATAAATAAGAATATTAAATTAGAACAGCATGTGTCTCATTTTCCCACGAAAAATTAAGAGGTTAATTAATTCATTGAAACCTTCT